>NC_041396.2:233346736-233424356 GCF_900747795.2 Erpetoichthys calabaricus
CTTTCCCGAAGGCATTGGTACAAACAGTCCATTTCCTGGATGGGTGAGATCCGCAGCTATACATTTTGCCATCTTCTGCACCCTTGCAGCATATACAGAGTCTAGGTCTAGGAGAGGACTTCCCACGATCCCCTGTGTTGTTCTCACCACCCGTGCCAAGTCCTTCCTGTCCTGTGCCGTGCAGCTGCCGTACCACACTGTCATACTGTGACAGAGAATGCTTTCTATAGCGGATCTGTAGAAGTTTGTGAGCACCTGAGAGGAGAATCCAGCATGTCTCAACTTCTTAAGGAAGAAGAGTCTTTGTTGGGCCTTCTTTACCAGGTGAGATGTGTTCAAAGACCAGGTCAGATCCGATGTGATGTGGATACCCAAGAACTTGATATTGTCCACACATATTACAGCCTCCTCATGTATGAATATAGGAGCATGTTCTGTTCTTCTGGACCACCTATAGTACACAATTACCTCCTTGGTCTTGCTGGTGTTCAAGATGAGGTTGTTGGCTGAGCACCATAGTGCTAGGTGTTGTATCTCCTCTCTGTAGTGAGTCTCATCATTGTCTGATATGAGACCCAACACAGTCGTATCATCCACAAACTTCACAGCCATATTTGTGGCATGGATGGCAGAGCAATCATGCGTAAATAACGTGAAGAGTGCTGGGCTGAGCACACAACTCTGTGGCATGTCTGTGTTCAGAACCAGTGTGGCTGATGTACGATCTCCATTTCTAACCACCTGAGGCCTGTTGGTGCGAAACTCCCTGATCCAGAGACACAACAATGTGGACAGACCCAGATTATGAAGCTTTTGTACCATCTTGTCTGGGATTACGGTGTTTAACACTGAACTAAAATCGACGAATAGCATCCTAACATAAGTGTTAGGGCACTGCAGATGAGTCAGGGCTGTGTGAAGCACTATTGAGGCAGCATCCTCTGTCAATCTGTTCCTCCTGTAGGAGAACTGATGGTTGTCAAATCCAGCAGGGATGGCATACTTGATTTACTTTAGGAGGATTCCCTCAAAGCACTTCATTATTACTGGGGTCAGAGCCACAGGGCGGTAATCATTAAGGCAGGTGACCGCTGATTTTTTAGGCATTGGCACAATAGTGGAAGACTTGAGGCAGACAGGGACCATTGCAAGTTGTAAAGAAAGGTTGAAAATGTCCAGAAAGACTCCTGCCAATTGATCAGCACATATTTTCAGTGTCTTACCTGACACTCTGTCCGGTCCTGCAGCTTTGTTGATGTTTATCCTCCTCAGGCTGGACCTCACTTTTTGTAGTTGCAGGACTATAGGCTGATGCTGCTCCTCCAGCCAAGGGAAATGTACGGTCGCCCTGCTGCTAGATGCATCAAAGCATGCAAAGAAACTGTTCAAAGTGTTAGCTGACCTGCTGATCACTGTGCTTATAATCCGTTATGGTCTTTAAGCCTTTCCACATGTTCCGTGGGTCATTGTTATCAAAATACTCCTCGATACGCTGTTTGTATCTGTATTTTGCCAGGTTTATTCCTTTTTTTAGTTCTTTTCGGGGTTTGCTATATGCCAGCCTGTCACCTGACCTATATGCAGCGTCCCAGGTTTTAAGCAGTGACCTCACCGTACTGTCCAGCCACTTTTTCTGATTTGGAAACATCCTAAAGGTCTTCGTGGGAATGACAGCATCAGTACAGAACTGCACATAGGACAGGACAGGACAGATGATGTATATCCCTCTAGATCTGAACACTCCCCAGTCAGTATGCTCAAAACAGTCCTGTAATGCTGAAGATGCCTCCTCAGTCCATACCTGTACTGTTCTGGTAGCTGGTTTCATCTTACAGATAATGGGAGTATAGGCTGGAATCAGCTCCACTGCGATGTGGTCTGACATGCCCAGATGTGGGGCTGCTACAGCCTTTTATGCTCCTGGGATGTTGCAATAAACTTGATCCAGAATGCCATTGTCTCTAGTTGGAAAGTTTATAAATCCTCGAAATTTGGGAAGCACTGCTTTTAATTCTACATGATTAAAGTCACCAGCCACAATTACATCCGCATCTGGATTGGCATTCATTTTTCTGCTAATCAGGCAGTACAGCTCTTCCAATGCTAATTTAGTGTTAGCTCGCAGTGGGATATAAACAGCCACTATCAGGATGGAGGAGAACTCTCATACCATCTTGAATGGTCTGCATTTCACTGCCAGTTATTCTAAGTCGGGGGAGCAGTATGTTCCAATAATGTTTGTAGCTGTGCACAAGGATTTTTTAATGTATAGCGCCAGCCCTCCACCTTTACATTTAGCGGAAGCTGCAGTCCTGTCTACCTGGAACAGAGTGTGCCCCTCTAGCTCTTCCACGGCGTCTGGGATGTTATTATCCAGCCAGGTCTCTGTAATAATTGCCGCACAGCTGTCCACCCTACGTGAGGCGATCCTCAGCCGAATCTCATCCATCTTCCCCTCGGGGATTAACAAAGTACCTGCATTTTTGTCACTCTTTAATTTAATATTATTTTTTATCAATATGCTGCTGCTGGAGTATGTGAATTTCCCCTTGGGGATTAATAAAGTATCTATCTATCTATCTATCTATCTATCTATCTATCTATCTATCTATCTATCTATCTATCTATCTATCTATCTATCTATCTATCTATCTATCTATCTATCTATCTATCTATCTATCTATCTATCTATCTATCTATCTATCTATCTATCTATCTATCTATCTATCTATCTATCTATCTTATTGGCAAGAGACCTAGCGTTAGTGAGGAAGAGACTGGGAAGAGCCGGTTTGTATGGGTTAGCATGAAGCCCAGCACGTAGTCCGCTCCTTCTGTCCCGCTTTTGTTTATGGTGTCTCCTCCGCCATCTTGGCCACAGAGGGGTGATGGTAAAAGCCTCAGTAGTCTGCCGTACCTCTGGTGAAGTAAAGTCCAGCTGTGGGGATGCATGGAGCTCGAACTGCTTCCCTGTATTATCAGCCCTTCCATACTGGATTAAATCTTCGAGTGGTTTAACTAACAGTAAAATAAAGTCAATATGATTGACCAAAGAAAGATGTCAGAGGCTGAGGTTAAAGCTTCGGCCATCTTAAAGGACTTACAACCAAAGGAGGTTGCCCTTTATAAGACAACCATTGTCTCACATCGTAACTTAGTGGTTGGGGAAATCTCAACTCATATGAGCACGGCTAGTTGTCTCAGACCTAGCTCAGGGATGCTGTGTTCGGCGGGTCTACTCCTCTGGCTCGTTGACAATGGCCCCTGAGCCCCCTATTGTGGGCTTACGTTGTTGACTATTGGACAGTTTTATGCCTGGTTTAAGACCCACAGTCAGCAACGTAGGGAGAAATCGTCAGGTAGATCCGGGTAGGCGACGGTAGACCCGGTAGTGTGTGAGGAGACACTCGGCAGGGACCATGGCTTCTGTCAGCCTCATCAGAGCCTTCCTGGGACTCATCTGTGATTCTCCCTTGGGAGCTATGGCCAACGGCCTAACCAACCATGGCTCCTAGGGTCAATACTTGTGGTGGCCGGATCACTATAGATCCTTACAATAACATACTTCTTAGAGGACCAAGTCCCCAGAGCATTCTACATGGAATGCTGGTAGGATCTCAACCAAACCACTGTGCTCTTCTCAAAAATACTTCACTCCAGACTAAAAGAATGGGTTGTGTTAAACCCCAGACAAAAAGGATTTATTGAAACATCAGGATGCTCAAAAAACATATTCACTCTAAGGGAGGGGTTCTATCATACCTTAAAACAAACATGAAACCAATCAGAGTAGTTTTTATGGATTTTGAGAAAACATTTGATACGGCGTCTCACTAACATTTATTTAGACTTCTGCTACTTATGCACCTAGAAAAGCACATTCTCAACCTATTGAGGGATCTCTACAAAGAGACAATTATCACTATAGAGAATACAGAAGGCACCTCTGAAAAAATAATGATAAGGAGAGGAGACAAACAAGAAGATGCACTTTCTCCCATTCTATTTAACATCACAATCGATCCTCTGATAAACACACTGGAAAGAGAGGGGCGAGGTACATACCTAGGCTCCACTAAGATCACTACACTAGCCTTCGCAGATGACCTGGTTATACTGAGTAATTCCTGGATTGGGATGTCCAAAAATCTTAAACTATTAAATAACTTCTGCAGAAGTTCAGGTCTTAAAATACAACCAGCAGATGCAAAGGTTTTTTTTACACATGGAAAAAAAGGAATATGGTGACAAAAAAATCAAGACTATGGTAAATCGATAGAATAGAAATTCAAAAAAGTTTCTTCAAAAACACCAATAAAATATCTAGGGATATTAGTTGATCCCCAAAAAAGAATAATACTAGAAAATATAGAATTTCAACTCTCAAATTGGATAACCAAAATTTAAAAAGCCCCTCTCAAGCCATTTCAAAAACTCAACATATTGAATCAATTCGCCCTACCCAAGCTAATCTACTCTTTGACAAACACAAAAATGAACATCAAGCTCATCAGGAAAATAGACAGAACCATCAGGAGCACCTCAAAAGCTTGGCTACACCTCCCACAAAGTGCCACTAATGGCATTTTTACTCATGTTCTAAAGATGGATGATTAAGCATGATTAAATTAGAAGCCATTATTCTGAATTCTATTCGTAGGAACCTAGGCAAAATAAAAATGTCAGAAGATCCTGTCCTAATTGAATCAGTAAAACATCGGAACATTAACCTACAACTCAGAGAACCATGGAAGAAACTAGGAGGGAAAACAGAAGGCCTTATAGACAACTTATTGGCAAAAATATGCCAAAGGGATAACACTTCAGATACCCCCCCCCCCCCCCAAAAAAGACTGCCATAGAGAGGAATTTAATAAATGGGTTAGCCTTCTAGGTCAAAGAATTGGAATAGATCTTTTTAAGAATAGCAGAATAAGCATGAACTGGGTTACTAATCATGAGGGCATTAAACAAGGACACTACATAGCAGCAATTCAACTAAAAAGTAACACATTCCCAACCAAATAGGCCTTAACAAGAGGAAGAGAAGGAAATGTAAATTGCCGAAAGTATAAACATGAAAAAGAAACAGTATCCCATATTCTTGGTCAGTGTTCATATGTGCAGAAACAGAGGATCGCCAGACACCATAAAATCTGCAAATTATTTAGTGAAGAAGGAGAAACACAAGAGTGGGTAACATTTTGGGAAGCATCCTTTTATACAGAAAAAGGAACCAACCTGCGACCAGACCTTATTCTATGGAAGAAGACCAAGGCAATCATTATTGACATCGCAATACGCTATGAATTTGGCATGAAAGAAGTAAAATGAGCAAAAAAAGAAGAACAATCTAAATATAAACAAATTGTCCTACACATTTCAAATCTTCTTCAATGTAAATCAGTACAGACTATAGGCGTAGTTATACAGTTGGAACAACCAGGCTCTAAGCGTAATAAGATTATCAGAATCAAGAGTGAAATCATTCTCAAAATTAATCAGTAGAAGCATTATACTCAATTGGCATTCTAACAGCATTTTACAAATAATTGTAATTATACTTTACATTTGTTTATACAAAAAAAATCCACCAGAAACGGAATATTGATCAACAATTTACCATTAAAAAGATTAAATTGACAACATTAAAGACCAACAACAGAAACAGGATTTAAGTCATAAGCCAAACTCTCCACTATGTAGTCTTACACCTGCGTCATATTAGAAACCATATGGAACAAAGGAACAAAGCATTCTTCCTTCTTAATAAAAATAAAAAAAAAATACCACAACATACAGAGGATTGGGCCAGGAATAGTACCACATCAAATGACAGTGAATTGAACCTCGTAATGATTACATCCCCCAAGCCATCAAAGGCCAGCGATAGTTGTGATGGCTGTAAGGGGAGCATGCTATGTGTCACTTAGATGACAACTCGGACAAGGTGGATGGACAAGAAGGCCGACCTAAAGGGCATGGTTGATGATCAACTTTTAAATTCAGAATATGCCTGGTAACAGGCTTTTAACTTGCCAAATGCCTCGTCATCTAATTAGGGACGCCTGAATGGATGAATGAGATTCCCACTGTCCCTACCTACTATCTAGCTTCTCCACAGCCAAGGGAACAGGATTGGCAGAATCAGCGGTTAAAGACCCTGTTGAGCTTGACTCTAGTCTGTCACTGTGAAGAGGCATGAGAGGCGTAGAATAAGTGGGAGGCCCCTGGCCTTGCCTGGGGTGCTGCCAGGGAAATACCACAACTCTTACCATTTTTTCACTCACCCAGTGAGGCAGGAGGGGGTGCTCTCCTAGTGCCGTGGAGCCTCAGCGGGCCAGGGATAGCCGGAGGCCACCCTCCCCCGTTGGGGGCAAACCGGCATGAAGGTCAGTTCAAGTCAGGGCCAGGAAGTGGCCCGGATGAGCAGCCACTCCCTCTTTCGCAAGGCATGTTCGCAGGGAACCCGCTGCTAAATCATTCATAGACACCCTGATACTGGATTGGGGTGTCATATGTAGCAGAGAAGGTCCTTCGCTGCGATCTATTGAAAGTCAGCCCTCAAGCCAAGCTTTTGTCCCCTTCCCCTTCCCCACCCACATGCCCAGAAGGCAGCGTGGGAACTTTGCACACACAACTGGGGTACATGACCAGATGTCCGTTTGCCTCTGGCCCAGGGCTGTGAAGACCCTGAACTCTGATTTAAAGGCAGTAGTGAGGCTTAATACTCAAAAAGGGAGAGGGTCTTCCAAAAAATATGACACTGGTCAAGGTCATAGGATGGGTACATGACCAGATGTCTGTTTGCCTCTGGCCCAGGACTGTGAAGATCCTGAACTCTGATTTAAAGGTGGTGGTGGGGCTTAATAGTCAAAAAGACATAGCGTCATGTAACTTAAAAGGGGCAGGAGTGGTATGGGGTCCATTGGAGTAGCAAAGGTCATGTAGCCGTGGAGGGTAATTGGTCATGCCAGCTGGGAGGCAGAGGGTTGTGTAGCTGAGGAGAGCAGAGGGTCATGTAGTTTGCAACAGGGGCTGGAAAAAATTCTAAATCCCCTCAGGTACAGAGGGTCAAGCAGGCTCAGAGACAGAAGGTCATGTAGTATGTGAGGCAGATGTAAACCTGCTTTTGCCCACCTACCCTGGCTACATGAGCCTCTTCCTTTGACTTCACATTTCTCACTCTCGGGTCAGCAAAAGTAGGTTTACAGTTGTTTGGAAAATGGCCTGCCTGTTATGATTATTTCAGAAAACTCACAACTGTAAACCTACTTTTGCACACCCATGTATAACGGGATCATATTTGCCATTTTCTAGTCTGCCAGAATCATCCCAGCGCACAATGACTTCCTAAACATGTGGGTCAAGGTTCACATATACAGTATATTTACTTGCTAACCTCCTTAAGAAGTCGAGGATAAACATTTTTATTTTCTGGTCCTTTTGATTTGTTTGAGTTCAGAATCTGTTCCAGTTTGTCAAGCTTCATTTATTGTAAAAAAGAAATAACTTCAGATATGTGTAGGTTTAATGACTGTATGTTGAATAATTACAAAGGATATGAGTAACTCTAGCTTATTAAGGTTATCCAATATAAGACTTCAAGATGCCTTTCTTCTTCCCAGCAAACATTCCACTCAGTATTTCACTTTGAATAAACATTTTATTTGATTTGGCAATAGAAAAAACGTATTTAAAGAATGTGAATTGCAACATCCATCCATCCATCAATTCCATTTAAATTATAAATGCACTTCATCTTGAGCAGGGTCACATCAACATATCCCAACTAGCACAGAGTACGAGGCAGGGACAATCTTTGGAAAGGGTGGCAGGCTGAACGCACACAAACATACACAAGTGCCACTTTAGCCATGGCAGCTCATCTAACCTGCATGTCCTGCATGCTAGCACAGGGAGAACATGTAAAACTCCATGTAAGGATGACCTGAGATGAGAACTGTGAGGGAGCAGCACTACTACTGCACCACCATACCACCCTCTGAAACATACCTTTTAAATTTACGGTTCAACAAAATTTCCTGGTCTTACCTTATACTGAACATGCATTTAGTTGTAATGTTCCTGCTCTTGATGTAATGGAAAATGTGAAGTACCTGAATAGCATCACTCAGTTCTGACTGAACACCGACAATCATTTCATTAAAAAAAAGGCAATAATGCCAACATGACGTTATGCTGATTTTATATTGCTTATTCAACCAAAATCAAACAAAATGCTACTAAATATAAAGATAAAATTTGAACAGACAATTCACATGCATAACAGGTTCATAAAAACAAACAATTATTTAGTGATGTAAAATGTCTTTAAAACGTGTGCCTCAACCAAATGAAAGGGTCTTAGCTAACATTAAACAATCAAGATACTAGTCTTCTTATTTTAACATTTATTTATGAAAATTAAACATCAGCAAAAATTTACAAAGACACAGCCAAACAACGATTTATCTGTTTATCAAATTTTTAATAAAACTCATAGAATCTGCATTTTTTTGCACAAAGGCTTAAAATGTATTTTCACATAATCAGAAATGGATTTGATTTAATTGTTAATCAAAGTATTTTATGTACAATTAAAACATAAAGGTAAACAATATTATAGCTAATCAAGATTTGGAATATAAATGTATTAATGATGAATCTTTCTTAAATAGTTTGCAAGTCAGAAAAATTTTAAAAGCTTTTCTAAACCAAGGGTAAAAAAAGCCATAAATGAGTGGATTGAATGAAGAGTTAAACAAAGCTGTCCATTCTAATGCATATAATAGTCCCCGGGACAAAGCAACAAAACTTGCGGCAAAATGAAACAGGTAATAAGGTGTCCAACATGCCAAGAACACTAAAATCAGAGTGCCTACAGTTTTCATAGCTTTATATTGCCTTTTAAATGATAATTTATCTGCCTTCTGTTTTGAGGACAAACCGTTTTGTTCTCCAAAATTAATTTTGTTTCTGTGTATTTTTGCAACAAATAAAATTTTAGTATACAGGCCAATCATAACAGAGAAGGGGATGATAAATGTTAATACATAATCAATAAATATAACAAAAAAATTTCTTAATTTGCTACAGTAGCCTGTACAACTAAAAACAAGTGCGAAATAAATAAGTAAAAGACAATATGCTGTGGAGGACACCCAGCTTAGTACAATAAATATCCAAGCAACGTTTAACGTAATCTTTATGGAATAAAGCAAAGGAAGACAAATAGCATAATAACGATCAACTGCAAGAAACAAAAGATGAAGTTCAGAAACACCTGTCAGGATTGTAGTAATAATATTTTCAGAAACACAGAACATACTGTCAGAGTACCAACACTTTTCCACTGTTTTTATTGCTTCAAATGGCATGGTCAATAATCCAATCAAGAAGTCTGACACAGCCATGGAAGCAATTAGAAGGTTTGTTACTGAATGAAGCTGCTTGAAATGACAGATGGAGAGAAACAGAAGCAAATTGCCAAACACTGCCATAAACACGGCTATAGCAAAGATAAAATAAAGTACTACATTAAGAACGACTGAACTGTAGATTTTGCCACAGGTCACATTTTGTAATGGTGGACAAACTTTTGCAGCAGCCTGGTAGAAGTCCATTATCTAGCATAGCAGCATTAACTGAAATAATAAATTGTCACTTGAACAATATCTTTTATAAACCAGTGAAGTGTCTTGTTTTTAGAAGAGTATTCTTTAGACAATTTATTCTTGACACCTTTAATATGTGCTCCTAGGGATAATTAACACAATGATGTTTTCGTGCACCTCTGCTACATTTGAAAAAATACATACACAATAAATTCTCAGGAGAAAATTTGGTTAGGGAAACAACATAAATATATTATTTTGATATTGTTTTCCTCTTTTATTGACTGGACCAGCAATGTGTTGAATCACAATATGCATAAACTTGTATAAATCTAACTTCAATCATAAATTATAAAAATGCTACAAATGAGTACAGAAACATGTATGAAAATATTAAATAATTAGCATTTAAAAGCCTGAATATTTTAAAACATAGCATGCATTTTCTTAACAACTATTTTCCTTTAGAGGATCATGAGGAGCCAACACATATTCTGGCATTGCTTTGTGCATGGCAGGAGCCAAATCTGAACAGCATTGCATCCACTGTTGGACACACTTACTAATTATGGACCAATTAATACCAAATCACACACAGTGTATGTGCCAGCTCCACACAGACTGTGACTGGACTGTAAACTATAACCAGGTGTGTGGAGATTTAACGCAATCATATTAGGCATCATGCCACCCTTCCACACATCAAACATCTGTTTTGAACATTTTTACCTTTTTACACATCATGTACTTAGGAATGTGGCAGCCCTGGGATACTGCATTTTAAATATTGTGTTAATGGGTCTACTTTTTGTTGGGTATGTATACTGTTAACCTTGATATGTACATATGTACTTTGATAAAAGTTCTCTCAGGAATAAAATCAAGTAAGAGAAAATAGTTGCACTATTTTAATAAAGCACTGAAAAGAGCTTACCCTGCAGCATTTCTCCATTCAATCTAAGGTAGAATATTATAAGACAAAAAGGAATCTTTGTTTTTAAAATACAATCGAAACAAAACTCAATTTGTTCAGAGTAATTGTAAGAAAGCAATGGGGAGATATGAGCATCAAAAAGGTGGTGCATTCACAGGAAACTAGCTACCCAGGATACGTAGCACAAAGAGAAGCTGTGAGCAAAACAAAGTTAAACAAATGAGAAATTGAAAAGATTAGGAAGGAAAATGGCTGGTTCTGTAAGGAAAATGGACAGATTTGATCGTTCAGTGGAGGACTGGGCCATGTTTGTTGAAAGACTTGATCAGTACTGGCTTGGAGAACAAGATTAATGACGAAAATAAAGTTACTATCTTACTTAACTTAATGGGAGGGAAAACCTACAACTTGCTAAGTTTAGTGGCACCAGCGAAACCAGCCAAGAAAAAGTTCAACGAATTTGTGAAAGTGTTGCAGAATCACTTGAATCCTTAACCGCTTGCGATTGCAGAGCATTTTCGCTTTCATAAATGTAACCAAACAAAGACAGAAACACTGTGAATTTGGAGAAAACTTGTCAGATCCTTTAAGGGACAGACTTGTTTGTAGATTGCATAATGAATATATACAAAAATGACCCTTGACTGAGTGTACATTTACCCTGCCCCGTGCTGTAGAAATTGCAGTGTCAATGGGGACGGCCATTAAAGATACTCTTGTGCTGCAGTAGAAGATTGCGACAGAGTGTTTTGGAGTTGCTTCAGCACCAGTCAAATGGCAGAAGACCTCACAGCAAGTCTTACAGGGCATTCCTGGCACTCAGTGCTACCTTGATGACATTCTTATCACACGGGCTGATATCAGGGAGCATCTTGAGAAACTAGGAAAAGTCCTGAACAGATTAACAGACTTTGGGTTGAGAGCTAACAAAAATAATTGTGTTTTTCAAGACCTCCAATGAGCATTGTGGAAAGCAAATTGATAAAGAATGCTTACATAAATGCAAAGACAAAACAGAAGCAGTCCTGAAAGCACCAAAGCCCCAAAATATAACTCAATTGCAGTCATTTTCAGAACTGGTGAATTATTACCAAATGTTTCGACTGTATTGCACCCTCTAAACAGCAGGTTGCACAGTGAAAGGGCACAGTGCTGTGCCAAAGACTGCAAGTGTGTATACAATGAGGCAAAATCTCTTGTCACATCAGACAATATGCTAAATCATTATGACCCCAGCTTCCTTGATAAGATGTTCCTTATTGTTGTAGATGTCCACTCTAAGTGGCCAAAGGTTATCTGTTCCACTAAAGCAACTGCAATAAAGGCTGTGAAACTCCTATGTAACTTGTTCTCTCGTACAGGAGCACCAGAACAAATAGTAAGTGATAATGGTAGCCAGTTCTAATCTGAAGAGTTTAAAACCTTCCTCAAGATAAGTGGAATACAACACATTATAATAGCACCCTATTGCCCTGCAATGAATGGTTTTGTTGAGCATTTCGTGTAGTCCTTCAAATAATCAACTAAGGCTATGTCATCTGAAGGAACATCACAACAGCAAAAAGTTTTTACTGAGTTATCGTAACAGCAACCATTCCACCACAGGACAAACTGCTTCAATGGTTTTTCTAGGCTAGGCCCTGAGGTCCTGCCCGGACTTGATAAAACCTGACCTATGCAGGCATGTACAACAAAACCAGACCACCTGGAATCGGAGTCAAAGTCACAAACCCTGCGCATCTTCCGTGTGGGCCAGAAGGTTTTGGCTCGCAACTATTGCAACAATAGCCAGTCTTGACAAGAAGCGGTCATTGCCTCACAGACAGGACCATTGACTTTTGCTGTGGAGATTGGGAACGATCTTGTCCGACATTGACATATGGATCAATTCCTAGACACTGCTCCTTCTGACAACCACCAACAGGAAGAACTTGCACAGCCAACTTCATCTTAGGACATAGCTATACAAGAATGTAATGGTCAGGAGTCCACCACCAACACAGACAACCAGGAGATAACGCAACTGGAAAGACAGGTTTCAGTTGGTAGTTCCAGCCCAACAAACAATAAATGTTACCATGATAGATTTAGGAAATCTCCTAAAATATATGAGTGTTAAATTTTATATGTTGTTATGATTCAAATATTTGTTGAGGATATACTTTTTTTATATAGCCTCACTGCTGCATGGGAGGAGTTGTCCTTCCATCGCTACCCTGTGGAAAGGATACTTACCTGTGGCATGCTGGTATGGTATGCTATGTGCTCCGTGGCTGACAAGAAGGCTCTTCAGAGAGTCATCAAATCAGCACAAAACATTACCAACACACAGCTACCTTCACTAGAGGATATATACAGAACTTGAAGTTTACGAAGAGCCAAAAAAATCATTAGAGATCTGTCTCAACCAGGCAATCACCTTTTTACTCTGCTGCCTTCTGGAAGGTGTTGTACTTTTATTAAGACGTAAACTTCCAGACTACTAAAAATCTTCTACCACGAGTGCTATTAGAGAACTAAACTTTGTTAAACACCTGTTTACTGCATCAAAGTGCTTTTGATCGTATGTGTTTCACTGTCACTCATGGCATCAATAGGACAAAAGTGCAACATCTCATGGCAATCACTGCAAAAGGGAACACTCCACTATTTACTATTTATATTTTTACACCTTCATTGTTTTAATGGTTTTATTTTTTCATTTTAATGCATGTGTGTAGTTTAAAATGCAGAGCATGTGTTGAATCTTTTGAAGATTCTGTGTGTATTATATTGTATATACTATTCAGGGGGCACAGTAACATTTTGTTGTACATTTATGCAATGACAATAAAATGCATTCTGTATTGTATTAAAGGGTTACTTTAATTACTGTTAGCTATGAAGTGTGCGTATGCGCATTGATAAAAGTTCTCTCATGAAAAAAAGCAAGTAAGAGAGACTAGTTGTGCAATAAAGCGGTGAAAGGAGCTTACCCTGCAGTGTCTCTCTATTCTATCTAAGGCAGAATATTGTAAGACACAACACTGCACATACTCATATATTAAAACGTTTTTGCTAGAGTCTTCTTGTTTTCTGTATAGTGTGGTCATTAATGTGTTGTATTCTTCTAAAAATGGACTGACAGTACAGGTGTCCCTGCAACACCATACACAGTTTTGGCTTCAAGCCAAGTAAGTTACTGTAATATTTTTTAGTGTTATAAATGATTCATTTTTTTCTTAAGTACTCACCTATTTTACCTATAACTGCATATCTATCTATCTATCTATTATTTTAAATGATTTAAACAGGAAAGTCATACACTAACTGCATTTTAATAGCGTGTTGAAGGAGTGCTTGCAATTTGTTATACTTTGAAAGAGTGTGACCCATTTTATATTGGAAAAGCAGATGCAAGAAACTGAAGGATCATATTTGCTGCTTAATTTGATGAAAAAATGTAATCTCACATGTATTGCAGCGCTGATATTCTTTGAGTACACTGTGTGCCTATGTGCGCAGTGTCCTTTAATGTGCTGAGCGTGTGCTCCAGTTCTTGGGTCTACAAGCTAACACTGTAGTTTAAAGTGAAATGTCTGTAGCCAAGGTTGAACAAAGACCCTTTATAGACACTCCACTCGTCACTTATTATAGATCATCCAGACCTTTCACATGGTGATCAGTGAGTGACACGAGGTGCCTTCTTGGTTGTCTTAGACCAATTTTAAAACTGGTTTTTCTGCCTTTTTCTCATGGTGCCCCCAAATTGCAAAACAACCTCGTTATTCTTTCCATGTATCTGTAGTCCGTCCTCTACCAAACTGTATGTGCAGTACAAAATTCAATAACAAAGAATACCTAATCAATATATTACATTATACACTTGATATACTACTGGATGAGATTGAAACATGTGAAGAGAAATCATTTGTAATATCCTATACCACACTACAAGCACATACAGTAGACTTGTTCTTTCTTAGCTGGAAGAATCCCAGCCCACCTTCATTAACTCAGTGGGCAAAGTTGTTCTATATTATCTAAAATTAGGAAAATATCTAGTTCTCTGTAAGAAGATACATTCAAAACAAGAATTTGATAATATAATTTAAATTAAGGAAGCATGGACTGTGATTGACTTTCTTATGTTATTAATTATTCTATTATATTTGAAAAGTTTGCTGGGTTTTTTAAATTTGTATCATTCGTCCTTTTGTCTCTCTCTTGAGTGGGGGTCTTTTTTTTATTTATAGTTTTCTTTTTTTTTCTCTGGATTGATTTTGAAGTAAACTCTTGTATCTATTATGTTGTTATTATTTACATGATTCAGTAGTTTGCCATTCATGAACATATCAACCAATACAAACATGATGTAAAGTAATTTGCTTTCAAAGTTTAACTATTTATGTACATTACTTATTGACTGTAATCGTTCTCAGGTTGCAAATTACATGATATTCAATGTTACACCTCAGCATTTCTGTGATGCCCCAATATATCAGCCAGGATTTCTTGTGTAGCCCATTTCACAGTTCATCTTGCACATGCCATAATTTGGAAGTAGATATGATAAAGAATCATAAGTGTGTGGAATGTGTAGAAGGTGAGGCACAAACATAACCGGACTGGGCTTGGGGCTTTCCTGGAAAACAGTCTGGAGGTCGGCCGGACATGAATCATAGAACTATATCCCCTCCTACACACCCTCTGAAACCGCCGACTGGCTAGGTATATCCTGTGAATAGCCCAGTCAGTATTTGCACAACAATTGCTACACAAGTTGCCACGATAGTGTCGGGTGAAAAAATCGAGCAGTGAAATCAAACAAAACAGCCACAGAAACTTATGAAATGGTGAACACAGTGCACAGTGATAACAGTTTCTCTCGCATACAAGTTTTTGAGTGGCACAAACGTTTCAAGGAAGGACAAGAAAATATGGAAGACATTCAATACCCAGGTTGCCCACACTCATCTTGGACGGATGAAAACATCAAAACGGTGAATCAGATTGTTCAAAATGATCGTCGCCTAGGTGTTCAAGCTATCTCAGAGGTGGCTGGTATTGACAGGGAATCAGTGTGACGCATTTTACACGAATGTATTGAATGTGACAATGTTTAGAATGCTGTAATTCATCAATAAATATTTTATTTACCAATTCGGTTATTTTTGTGTCTCTCCTCATATAGTAAAACATAACTGGTATTGGTGTGCACATCTGCTAGAATACTTTAAAAAAATCCCTTCTTTTTGCTAATTCACAGTAGTGGCAATGGGCTGAGGTGAAGGGTAAGTACTGGAAAGTTTTACATGTAAGTCTGAGTAAAGGGAAAATTATGCATTTTTTTCAAAGTCCTTTATGGTTCTTAAAATTTAAAATGTATTTCCCAATGGTTAACTTGCTGTAGTAACTATAATATTTCCTCTTGTGGACTCCAGGGAGCACTCCAGCTCCACAAACACCCAACACAAGTAGGCTCAGACACAAGTTAAAAGGCTAAAGAGTCTTTTATTATGGGAAACTCTTTAAAGCAAGCGTTTCACACTACAGCCACAAGTACAATAAGGACAATGGGCACAGAGCAACTCTTTTGTTCCTTCACTCTGTCTTTCACTGCCTCTTCCACTCCTCCTCATAAGCATTGTCCACCTTTCACCCGACTGTGTCTTGTCCATATGAGGCAGGCAGCTCCATTTATCTCCCACCCAGGAGTACTTCTGGTTCTCTGTAGATGTGGTCCAAAAGCACTGCTGGGTAAGACAGAAACCACATGATGTAGGTCTCCCTAGTCCCTGCAACACCATCTGGTTGCACCCATGGAATCCAAAAGAGCTGAGCTGAAGAACTCCCATGCTATCCTGTGGGTATCCAAGGCACCGCTACAACCCAGGGGGGTGCTGCCAGCTAGTGTTCTGGCAGAGATAATGCCCTTTGCATGTTCTCCCCACCTGGTACTTCCATCCCGAGGACATCCCGGCCAGGTAAGGACGCCGGCTGTCCCTCACACTCTCTAGCACATATTTTACTGCCATGCTTTTTATTGCCAACATTTAAAATGACTGTTAAATATTATTTAATTAGCTATTTTTTTGTAAGTTAAACCAGAAATGCACAGCAACTGGAAACCTGCATATTTCATGGAGATACTGTATATCTTAATCAAAGAAATTCATATTAGAAAAAACACAATAACAAACCCTATTTTTAGTGAAATCTTGCAGATTGAATTGCAATGAAACTAAAACCAAGGAAATCCCAGCTCATTTACAAATTAAATTTCTAATAGCACAATAGTCCTGTTTGCTCTGCTTTTCTTTGTTACCTCATTGTTTGAGTTAGTTGAGTATAATGTTTGTCTTCTTGGTCTTTAGAGTTTTGGAGGAATAAGTTCTTGTACTTTTTGATTGTAGACTTTGTCTGGCACAGGAGCTTAAAAACATTTTAAAAGAAGTGTGTATATGTACATTTGAATAGGTAATAACTGAGTTTTTATCCCATTCCATCATCTAATTAAAAACAAGATAATATTTAGTTGTAAAGTTCATCCATCCGAAAAATATACACTGCCCACACTACAAAAACTAGAAAAATAAACTTAAATAGGAGTTATTTTGCTTGTTATTTAGCACAAAAATCTGCCAATGAGGTAGCCAAAATTGACTTGACATTTTTTAAAATAACCTAAATAATCTTAAATACAACATTTTTCATAAGTCAATCAATCTTACCATAAGGAAAACAATATTTAAGTGCTTCATATATAAACTTTTTAGTTGCTTAGATTTCTTTTTTTGTTTTGTACCCTAAGCTTTTATGTTACTGAGCCTCACATATCTCTGTTTTCAAAGTACTTTTGATGCCTGCAGTATTTTAATGTCATGCCTCTTCAGCCAGCAACATCTTCCTCAGATAGACCAAAGCTGAGCTTGAGCTCCTGTAGAATCTGATTATACCTGTAGATGTACAGTACAAGGTGCAGCTTCGAGAGAGAACTTCACCTAGAGAAAATGACCAGCATGTTGATTTGAGATCTTTGTGCTAATATTTACTTTTCAAGATTTCTGTGTGCCATTCTTCAATACTTTTCTGTCCAAGCAGTGACACCGAGAAAATTCAATAAAATACCATTGGTTAGTGCTAGAGCCAGAAACTACTAGACAAGAGGATATGTTAATGCATCACAGGCTGGCATTTGCTGTCCTTCACTGGAATCTAAATAATATAAAGACAAAACTGCCAGTGGCTTGATTTAGATGTTTTGGGGTAAACATTTATTTATAGGTTAAGAAGTCAGTCATTAGCCAACCCGCTATATCCTAACACAGGGTCACGGGGGTCTGCTAGAGCCAATCCCAACCAACACAGGGCGCAAGACAGGAACAAATCCGAAGGAAACCCACACAGACACGGGGAGAACATGCAAACTCTAGGCAGGAAGGACCCAGGAAGGAAACCCAGGTCTCCTTACCGCGAGGCAGCAGCGCTACCACTGCGCCACTGTACTACTCAGGATGCTAAGTAGTATAATATAAAATAGTGGAAAATATTTTAGTTAAATAAAATAAGAAACTCTGAACTGTGTTCAAAAAATTTTGCTACAGGATGTAAGTGTTCAGCAGTAGATTAACACCAGCAATGGTCTTTTATAACTGTGGATATTGATGAAGAGTTGAAAATAAACATAATCTGATATAATAAATGTATATTCCACTATTTAACACTACCTAAACCAGGTTTTAGGAGCAAAATGAACACTTTCAGTAAAAGTAAAATTTAACAAGAGAGCAGATATTATGATACTCACAAAGCAAAAAAAAAACCATTAGTTTCTATGCTTATCAAGCACATATTCATAGAAATTTGAAATAAGATATCAGGTCATATTTGAAAAGAAAAAATTGGTATCTGGATGAGATACTAAGAACCATTTTCTATTAGAAAACCAGACCATTTTGATTAAGTGAATGGTTGCCTTTCATTTTGATATTTTTTAATGCTCTTATGTGATGTCTTGCCTATTCTTCAATAGCAGCCTAAAGTGCTACCCCCTTAATAAAGTGCTACTCTCTGTGGGATGGCTTTAACTCCATTACTCGAAAGATTTGTCACAAGATTTATTACCAACTCTCAAGTGCTATAGTGCCATTCTTTTGTGTGATCTGTAATAGAGTGACATCTGTTATGGACATCACATCTGAAATAAGCCCTGAAGTAGGGATTCAAAAACAAAACATAAATGTCTGTTTAATTTTAGTACTAAACAGGCTATAAGTATTGATATTCATATACAGTGGAATCCAAATTTAGCATTTCCATATCTAGCATTTTCATGCACATACCATTTTTTTGCCATTTAAGGATATATTGACACTGAAGCTAAAAGTGACTTGGTTCTGATTTCTGATTTTTTTTTTTTGTTTGACCATTCAAATTACTTTTGTGAATGATCCAAATCTGAATGAATGTGTTCACATATTATTACACTTATGCTCAATAAGTGTTTTCACATATTTATGCTGAATGTGCCCCATATGCAGAAAATAAATAGAAACAATTTTGTTAGATGGATGAGACCTAACAGACAGAGTTTGGTTGCTGCTCTGGTTCACATACGGTAACTTCAGTATCTGGACGTCAGCAAATTCATCATCTCATCATCCCTCTGGAGTTTTTAAATTTGTTTTGTTTTTTCTGTCTTCCTGGCCATTGGACCTTACTTTATTCTTTGTTACGAATCTTATTCTTATTTTTCTTTTTTTTTTCTTTCTTCATCTTGTAAAGCACTTTGAGCTACATCATTTGAAGAAAACGTGCTATAGAAATAAATGTTGTTAATGTTGTTGTTGGTAAAGAAAAGAAATAGAAGACAAAAAACTGTACTTGCTGCTTTGATGGCAGTTACCACTGCTGTATCTCCACATTTCAACGTCCAGACACAAGACAGGAGCCTGGACTGCTGGGTTGAAGACATCAAGGCTTTGGAGACAAAACCTGATTCTGAAAGTCCTTTCTGAACATTTTTGATTCTGTGTGCCATTTTTACATATTACACTTATTTAAAAACACCAGAACTGTGTCACATGTGAATGAGAAAATGTGAATTGTAGCCTTATTTTTGTTTTAAAAAATTAAACTTCTTTGACTTTATCGGTGGTGCTTTTGCTATGAACAACACAGCAGTGTTAATGAAAAGGGGTAAGCATCTGAAACAACAAAAAGGGCAATAATAATATCGCAGATTAAACAGAAACATATCATGACTCATTCACACTGGAACATACAGTAACTAGTAATCACAAAAATAACTGCAGTGAAACTACAAAATAAATACATTGAACACAAGTAAGTAAAAATAGATTCCTCAAAAAGCAGGGCTCTATTCCTTGACTCGACACTTTTCCTTCATATAACACCCCTTTTTAATTAGAAAAAAGCTAAATGTTCCTCATACAGTACTTGTTAGCCATTTGTCTTCTTGTAAGTAGTCTTGCAGAAATGTTATAAAAGGAGTATGTAATAATGTCACAAAGACACCAGTTCTGAATATTTTTAGTCTAGTTAAATTATCATAGAAATATTTGGAGTGAATAAAATTAATGCATTTTAAATTGCTTGGCATACGCAATGCTATGATGTGAAGGGGGCAATCTATTTAGTCAATATGTACTGTGTTGAATATTTTAAATTGAAAGAAATACAAATATTGAAAAAGGTGCCTGACATTTCCATGAACATGAAACACTTTGTAAATATCAGAATATATTTATATTCATATATACACGGTATATTACAATAAGTATTTAGAGTTACTTGAAAAACAGTTTGGTTTTTTGATATATGTCATTGGTAATGAATGAAATATCCATCCAGCCATCCATTATCCAACATGCTATATCCTAACTACCACAGTGAATGAAATATCATTTGACAAATACCCCTATACTTAATGTTTAGGAAATAAATTGCTTGTGGAGGATCCAGGCCAGAATATTTTACAAGTTACAATTATTTTAAATGCTTTCCAAAACCAAGGGTAAAAAAATCCATATATCATTGGGTTGAATGCAGAATTAAAGAAAGAAAGTTCTAACAAAAACCTGTATGTTTCTCTTGAATAAACAAAATCAACAAAAGAGCCAAGTAAAGCATATAGATATGCAGGCAAGCAGCTTGATATAAAAACAGAAATGATGATGCTTATAGTTTTAGCAGCTTTATGTTGAGTTTTCTGGAATCCTTTGATTCTCGCTTTCTCTCCAGATTCCCCCTGCGCTGCTACACTCTGTATTGCCTTTGCATGCTTTCTTGCAACAACAAAGATTTTAGCATAAAGGCCAAATATGATTAAAAATGGCATAAGCAATGTAGAAAATAAATCAAATAATAAAAAAATAAACTTAACATTTACTCCATATTTAGAGGTACATCTAGTAGTGACCAGACATGTATAGATGTACATTGAAGCAAAACAATAAAATATTGACAAAGACCACACAATGGCCAGCAGCGTCCAAATGACTTTCATTGTGACCTTCATAGAGTAAAACAATGGATAGCAAACGGCATAATAACGGTCACCAGCAAGCAGTAAAAGATGATAAACAGAAATATTTGTTATAGAAAATGTAGTAAAGTAAGAAGAAAAACATAACAAGGTGCTTTTATACCAGCACACTTCTGTTGTTTTAAAAAATTGAACAGGCATGTTAAATATTCCAATAATCAAATCAGCAAATGCCATTGAAAGTATAAGCACATTTGAAGGAGTGTAAAGCTGCTTAAAATGTGAAATGGAGATGATCAGAGCCAGGTTTCCACATACTGCAAGAATTATTCCTGTAATAAAGATGACATGCACAGTCACATTAACAGACAATGAACTGTAGATTTTGGAGCAGGTTATATTTCTACGCAACGGGCAGTACAATTCTACAACTTCTGATATTTCCATTTTCGTAAAACACATTAAAGCTGTTGGCTTTGTTATCAATGTTTTATTCACTGGCATAGACTTATAAAGGTGAAGACTCAGGGATAAACAAAGAGGCCCTGAGGAATATACTCTGTTGACTATGTCATTCTGCACATCTAATATGTACTTCTTGGAATAAAGTGCAAAGTAGTTTGAGAATATTTATCATCAAGGCACCTAAATTAACACTTATCAAGATACTAGGCCCTCACTCTGTACAACCCTGAACTGGATTAAGTGCGAGCGACAATGTTGCAGTTTGTTCTGTTATTTTAATAGCTTATTCCATCTTAATGTACACACTGATCTCACCCTTGACCTCTCATTATATTTCCTTTATGCTGTCAAGAATGCCAAGCCTCTTCTCTTTATGTGCACCCTAATGTAGTATTCTAGGAAGTATAATACAAATGACTAATTATTCAATACTGAAGCATATTCTGTTACTGCATATATCGCACTTCCATTTACCAGGTTGGAATGCTGAATTTCTTAATATTGTATGGACAAAAAGAAAAAAAACACAGTACTGAACACAAAAACACAACAAAATGATTACATATAAATATAAATGAAACCATGTGAATAGTTCTCTCCTGTAATCTGGTATTTCACATGGAAGCTCCTGCATTAAATACTCAGCTAACCCAAATTACTAAATGATGGCACTCGTGGTACATCAGATTTTGTTGCTTCATTTACCCTCATTGCTCTAAAGTTTATATCCACTTAATATGGAATTTAACAAATATTTAGTCACTTACTTTGGTTATTTTAGAAATGTTCTGCTATGTTCATTCTGACTATTTTTTGTACATTACATTCACTTTATACAAACTTTAGATGTCTGCTTTTCTCTGTATACTTGTTATTTATTATCACAGTAAATTGACATTCTTTTTAGAATTTGCTTACTAAAAAAATAATAAAGAGTTTACAATCTAAACAAATTAACAACTTTAAGGACCTTAATAGTAAATACTGTATGTTTTTGCAGTGCTACTATCATTTATTTATGTTGTGCACATACGCATGAATGTGACTTGTATGTGTTACGGCTTACAAACAAATTGTAGTTCTGGGCAGTGGTAAAGCCTAATGACATGTACTTTGGAGGCTAATGTAATGTATGAAACCTTACTTAAGAAATCTTTTTTTTTGTAAGATATTAAGCAAATAAGCATTTATAAAATAAAATAGCAAATAACCTTTATTGAGGTTTTTAAGCCTTCACCCTCTCTAGACAATTCTAGAAATTAACAGTCTCTCTGTCCATTCAGAACACCTCCAGCCTGTTTACACCTGACATTAACTTGACTTGACAGGACTTGACTGCGTTAAAAACTAGCAGCAAATACACGTGTGACCAGATCACTTCCACCACATTTGAAAGTTGATAGAAATGGACAGTGTTGTTTCTCATTTTTAATGCATGTTCTGTGCCAAATGTTGTCATGCTGGTCGCAGCTGCTATAGGAACCTGGATGGGCTGGGGCCAAATGCCATATGATTAAAGACTGAGGTAAAATATGCATAGTTTCTGTCTTATAGTATGTGCTAGTAATGATATTGTTAATGTATTGTTTATTATGGTTTATTTACAATGTAAGTACTGTCACACACTTTACTTGTTCTATGCAAATAGACTGACATCTATTTGTGCTCCATACCAGGTCCATCAGACAGCACCTTGTCTTCTGGTAATACTCGGACATCCCACCCCATCCCACTGTATTCTGTGTTTGCCCTGCTTTTTAACATTTGCACACAGTATCATCATTAATTCTGCCTTTTTTGTTTTTCATTAACTTCAATAGTTCTTCAACAAGTTATTTTTAGTTTACCCATCCGTTTTCCACAACCATTCAAGTTCAGCTCAAGGTTGCAGTGGTCAAAAGCCTATTGTGGTAGCAACAAGCAGAATACAAAAGCTCCATTCTATTGCTGAGCAGGCTTACTACCCCAGCCACTATTCATCTATACAGTGCAATGTTCATTGTAACATCAAAAAGGCCAGGAGTAGAAATTATATATTTTTAAACAAGCATTCACAAAAACATTGTGTGGACTATGGAAACCAATAATTCTTTAATTTAATACATGTGCATATCTTTGTAGGAGTGGAAGGAAAACTAACTTGGTTAGGCAGAGAACAAGTAAACTCCAGATAGACCAAAACTGCGCTGGGTACTCGAATGAAGCAGTGCTAACCAGTGCCCTTCTCAATTTCCAATATGTCTGCCCTGTCACGGGGTCACGGGGGTCTGCTGTAGCCAATCCCAGCCAGCACAGGGCAGGAACAAATCCCGGGCAGGGCGCCAGCCCACCGCAGGGCACACACACACATACACCCACACACCAAGCACACACTAGGGACAATTTAGGATCGCCAATGCACCTAACCTGCATGTCTTTAGACTGTGGGAGGAAACTGGAGGAGCACCCAGAGGAAACCCACGCATACACGGGGGAACATGCAAACTCCACGCAGGGAGGACCTGGGAAGCAAACCCAGGTCTACTTATTGCAAGGGCGCCATCGTGCTGCCCTTGGATCAACCACTTATAATATATTCTGGCTACTTAGATACATGATTTCATGTTAATATTACCATCAAGTGTTATTAAATCTTTGCTATTTTTGTAAATAACAGCAAAGGGTATGATAACTATTGTACATACAGTATATTACATATTACAGATTATACAGTAACTTTTTACATTGTACCATACTTGCTGTTCAAGAAAGATAAAACATTATAAAGTAACTTAAATTTTATGATACCAAAAAACATTACCCATTGAACCGTGTACCACAGGTGAATTAAATATTCCTGAGGAAATCAGAACACAATTGTGTACCTTTTCACTGAGTATTTAGTTACAGTTTTGCTATGATGTTTTCTTAGGTAGTTCATGATTTTATTCTGTAATATGCCGTTCAGTATGGAAGTTTATTCAAGTCAAATAAAAAAAAAATACTGTGTTATTTCACAAAGAATTGTGATCTAAAGACAGTTAGTGAAAGAGAGATTCAATACATGTGTAGTATGCCTTCAAGTGACAAGAGCTGAAGACTTTTAATAAAGTTAAGTACCTTTAGTACAGATGTTTTTAACACAGGAGGCTAGAAGTGCAGGTTTGACTGATAACCTGGGGCCTCATGTATAACGCTGTGCGTAGAACTCACACTATAACATGGCGTAAGCAAAAAAGCGGGAATGTGCGTACGCACAGAAAAATCCAGATGCAGGAATCTGTACGTATGCAAACTTCCACGTTCTTCTGGTACATAAATCCCAATCAGCATGAAAAGTAATGCACATGCATGCGCCTTCTGTCCCGCCCCAGCTCCTCCCAGAATTACACCTCTTTGAATATGCAAATCAATATAAATAGCTCTTAAGCTCAGCCTTCTGTGAAAAGACAATGGGAAAAGCACAGGGGAAAATCTAAGAATTTCAGCGAATACCAAGTGGAGGCAAAGGAAAAATGTACTATTTGTTGGTTTAAACAGTGGTATAATCAACAAAAGGAAGTTGATCGAGTGACATAGAGTGTCGGAGAAACTCGAAAGCTCAAGTTCACAAAGTCGCACAGTGCCCGAAATAAAAAAGAAATCACATATCAAAGTCGCTGTGAAAAGGCAAATCATAACCCACCATCTGAGTGTCATATGAAAGCTTATTTGGGTACAGACAAAAAAAAAATAGGCACACAGTGAGAAAAAAGCAAGAAATGTCAACTTTAATCTTGAAATTTCCACTTTAATCACGTAGTTTATTTTGCCATTAAAGTAGCCCATCATAAACTTTATCTTAAAATCGTTTAATTTACTAGTTTCTCAAATCCCATCGTAACTAAAGTAGCACGTTAAATACTTTGTTCTGTATTTGATCTTCTATGTGCTATATGTGTGTGAATCACTACCTGCTTCTTAAACGAGCTTTCTATTTCTCCGACAGGAATAGAATCCATTACATTCATGATATTACAGCTCTCTGAATAATTAAAATAATGAGATGTATACAGGATATCTTTTTCATGATGATAGGAATGAAAGCATGATGTTAAACATGGGAACACGGTGGCGCAGTGCTTGTTCATGTCTCACGCAAGATGCTTGCTGCGCCATGCGCGACCTTCAATGAAATAATTTATCTCAGCAGTACTATCTCTTTCAAACATACTAACCTCCAAATCTTGTCCTTATTTTTCTTTCTCCAAATACCCAATCGCCATACAATCAGCTCTGTAATAGACATTAAGCCATCTGTAAGCTTAGAACGACGATTCTTCAAAACGTTTAAGGAACATTGAAATATCTTCGTAGTACTTGTTTAATTATTCTATCTATCTATCCTACCAGTGTCGTGCCAGCCCAGCAAGAATAAAGCACGAAGTATAGAATAATCTGTGAACTAGCCAGCGCTGCGGCACCGTGTCCTCACATGTTTGATTATTAACAATATAGATTATTTAAATGAAGTTAAAGTTTTATCTGTATAATATAATCAACATATTTTGCTGCATTTCATCTTACAAATAATACCATCATCATATGTAAATACGCACTTTATAAAGTGGCGCAGGTTGTGCAATATTGTAACTGTTGTGTAAGTTTACAGTGAGGTAATTGTATTTATAAGTACAAACAGTTCTACAAGGAGCACTTGGTGGACTGATTGAGTGCGTTTAAAGTTTTTGGGATGAAACTGTTTCTAAACCACGAGGTCAATACAGGAAAGGCTCTGAAGCGTTTTGCCATGACTGAGACAGCGTGTGCTTGATGCTGTATCCTGATAATTATCTTTCCGATCAGCTGCTGCTGTGATTCCAATCTCAGATACAGTGATATAAATACTCCGAGTGGTGCAGTGAGAGTAATATGGAAAAAGATGATCCGCTGTGGCAGCCCTTAATGGGAGCAGCTGAAAGAAGATAAAGAAGGCGCAGTGACAGTAACAATGCTAAAGCAGTTATGGTATTTGGAATATAATGGCTATTCCGTGGACCATTATATTGTTACGGGTTAATAACAACCAGTTGCATTACACTAATAAACAATATGCAGTTAGTTTCAGTGTATTTAAAAAGCCGCGTCAGGAATGTGGATGTAAGAAAGAAAGGGTAACCACACAGGAACAGTAGCACTGCTTTGACGCTGGGTGCCGCCAGTTTGCAGAACCGAGCGGAGAACTTGCGTATGCCAGGGAATGAGGTACCGTGGAAATGTGCGTGGCTTTACGCCAAGTTTAGGTTTTATACATCACGATTTTGAGCGTGGAAACGTTCGTACACAACATTTCTGTGCGTACGCACCGTTTTATACATGAGGCTCCTGGTCAGATCTGCACAGAGTTTGCATGTTCTTTCCATGTACTTTTGGATTGATTAGTATTAGTGAGTAAATAAAGAAGATTATCTATTTTAAGACAGTACGGTAAATGTGTCAGCAATATTGTACTTCTAAATTACTAAAATATCTTTAGTCCATTTTTAGCTGAAAAGTAAATTATATTACATCAATTCACCTTTCAACAAGGTTTACAGCCTGTTATGCATTTTGAATCTATATTATATCTTAAGTTTTTTAAATGTAATTTGATCACACAGTTTTTGTTTTATAGTTTCACATCTATAAAACTGCTAGTTTTCTTCTGCAGTTTGTTTTAATGCATTGAAAGTCCTTTAATTGGTTTTGCCAACACATGTCTCTTAGCAGGCCTATCGCCCCAGGTTCATATGCAAACCTGGAACCAGATAACGCACTCATCCTCAATGACTCTGTGTTGAATGGTCCATCTGTGTAAATTGCACTGCCGAGGCCCTAAAGAAGAAATAGATAGATAGATAGATAGATAGATAGATAGATAGATAGATAGATAGATAGATAGATAGATAGATAGATAGATAGATAGATAGATAGATAGATAGATAGATAGATAGATAGATAGATAGATAGATAGATACTTTATTAATCCCAAGGGGAAATTCACATACTCCAGCAGCAGCATACTGATACAAAAAACAATATTAAATTAAGAAATAGGTGGGTGCCACTGTGTTTCACTGGACCCATTCACGTGCTGCAATTAACAAGCACAAACACATCAGCCGTTATAAGGCTAAGAATTAAACTAGAGCCCCTTGAGATCTAAGGTATGAATACTAGCTGCTGCACCACCAGATCATTTACTAGCATCTGTAGTAAATAACTGTATTAACCATAAACTGATTTTACTTTTAGGTCTATTTATAGATTTACATTTATGTGTTGCATGCAGCTCACTCTTTTCTCATTGGGTATGTGATTGTGCCTTGCATATGACAAGCATACTGTCCACCCAGTTGCTTCCTGCCTTACGCCCAGTAATGCTGGGATAATCACTGGCTCCCTGAGATACTAAACTACTCCGATTGGATTTCTTTCTCATTACGTATAGGAATAAATGTCTGTTTAGTTCTTGTCACTTGATTTCATACTACACATGTGTTAATTCTTTCTCTTTCTCACAACCTGTTGCCAGACAAAAAAAGCAGAGTCATGGATGATACTGACAACAAGCAGGCAATATTTTTGCGAGATAACAAAATATTTTAATGTGCTTGTGTTTTTACTACCAAAGGGAATTTTGCTGTGTAATGTACACTTGGAAAACACCCATGTTGTTTGCAAACTACAGTTTAATAACAGTTTAAAAACCAATAAATGTCCATCGAGCAGGGGTCTCCAACCTTTTTTCCCCTGAGAGCTTCTTTTACAAAATGAAAATGGCTGAGAGCTACTCATGTTTTCTAACGTTTATTCTCATAGCTTTTTTCAACCAAAACAAACTGAATAAGCTTGCTTTGCCTGAACATTTACAAAATGTTGGTGTCCACAACTCACATTTTGCATTAAAACATCACAAAAACATACTTAGTTCACCTGCAAGTGCATTTTGTGTCTGTATGCATTTTTCTAGTGTATCTCACGCTATTGAATTAAAACATGAATGCTGTCAAAACAAAGCAATGTAATTACAAATACACAGATATTACTTATTCATTTGTCATTTTGTTCCATGTCACTGTTTCACTTTATTCACATGTCCAGTTGCATGTGTGATGTGTTTTTTTGTTAGTCAGATGACTGGCACTGCATGGAGTCAACAAGAGAGGTGTATGGTGGAGTGGAGCCACTTAGGTTCAATCTTATGGAGTCATTTAAATGTTCATCTGTCAGTCTTGTTCTGAACTTTGATTTCATGATGTTCATGTCAGAAAAGGCAGACTCACAGAGGTATGTAGACTCAAACAAAGCAGACATTTTCAGAGCTGCTTGGTGAAGATTCTTATAGTTATCTGGCTCTACTAAGCTCCAGAAATACTGAGAATGCTGTTGAGGCTTTAATTGCACATTATTTTGAAGGTTTACTAATATATAATATATAAAATCCATTGTCTCTATGTCTGTCCGCTTTCACGAGACAACTACTTAACGGATTTAGATTGGGTTTTTTTCAATAATTTGCTTGAACATCCATCCATCCATTTTCCAACCTGCTGAATCCAAACACAGGGTCACGGGGGTCTGCTGGAGCCAATCCCAGCCAACACAGGGCACAAGGCAGGAACCAATCCCGGGCAGGGTGCCAACCCACCACAGGACACACACAAACACACCAAGCACACACTAAGGCTAATTTAGAATCGCCAATCCACCTAACCAGCATGTCTTTGGACGGGGAGAACATGCAAACTCCACGCAGGGAGGACCCGGGAAGTGAACCCAGGTCCCCCAACTGCGAGGCAGCAGCGCTACCCACTGCGCCACCGTGCCGCCCTTGCTTGAACATTCCGGTTGATTTTGTGACTTCTCTCATTTTGCTATATATCATGGTTCACTTGCAGTACCGATTTATTTGCGCGAATCCGAGAAAAAGGCAGCAGGCAGAGGGGAGAGGCCTTCCTCACTCACTCGCCAGCTTGAAGGCGTGTTCCTCAACTCCGCTTAGCTAGCGAATGAGAGAACAATTGAATTCAACTTTGTTTGATATTTAAAATAAAGTGTTACTTAGGTCTTAATGAGTTTGAGTCCAGATATTTTCTTAAGTGTATGCCACATTGAAAAGATAGATTTCAATTCAGATTGTGGATCGTGATATGATTTTTTGGAAAGATCACCCACCACTAATTTGACTAATCAAGTTTTCTAATTTATTTAGGATTCATTAACCCTTTTGCGAGCTACTTGGAAAGGGGTGGCGAGCTACCGGTAGCTCGCAAGTGACATGTTGAAGACCACTGCTATAGAGTGTACAAATTATGTAAGTGAAAAATAATTGTCACTGATCCTTGGAAGAGATTTTTCTAGTAGAAACTGAAATGCTCCACACACATCTTTAAGCATTCACTGCTACTTGAATTTATGAAGTAGTGCAGTCACCTTACTGTAAATACATTTGGACGCAGAGCAAGCAACACATAATGATGCAGTATTCTTCACTCATTTTGAAAGGATGAGCCTGTAACTGTTTTTTATGGTGTCTGATAAACTTGTTTTTTATTCTTATTGTACACATTGCTTCTGTGATTGGGTTGGGGTCTCTCTGCTGTAAACCAAATTAAGTTGACTAAAGAAAAACAAAGGAATGGCTGGTTATGTTCAGGAATAAATACAGTTGTCAGTTATGATATTGAAATATTTGTTATTTATCTTTTTGTAATTTGTCTTTGTTGTGGAAAAATATGAGAGGATGAATAGTTTGTCAATGCACTAGTCAGTGATAAATCCATGCAGAGAGCACTAGTCAAAAACAGTGAAAATATCCTCCAATGATAGCATTTCTCACAAAGCATTAAATAACAGAATAAAAGATAAGCGTAAGGCTGTAGACCAAAAAAGGAAAGATGTTCGAACCTCCAATATGAGTAAACCCAGTCTTGTCTGGTAAATACTGTAAGTTTGGTATACAAGGAGAGAGTGACCTTGCTAATGAACAAAAACAGAAAATCTAAAAACTATACTATAACGCAGTGTTCTCCCTAGAAGTATACCTGGCTGAATCCACATGCTGCTGTGCTGCATTTTAGTTTGGATTGATATTCTTCTCCATACTGAATGGACAGCTCCATTGTAGTTTTCTATCCATTGTGAAAAGGATTAAACTCGACACGCTCAAAAAGGTTTGGGGCAGCCACTCGTATTATTTCCCTGGCTGCAAAAGGCTTTTAAAGGCACAGAAATGTTCACAAGACTGACTTCAAAACAGAACTGGTGAGGGTTTGCAAGGATGGCAGCTTTAAGGGATCAGACAGGATGTGACGTGTAGGAACTGGAAGTGACATCGGGGGGCCAGAAGTGATGTTTTTCTGACGTCAGTCAGTGCGCCGGAACTGGAAGTGACGCTCTTCTGGGGGCAGGAGCTGGAAGTAACATCATGCTGGGTGCCGGAAGTGACGTCATCAGCTCTGAATCAGACCGGTTTTCCCGTGGCTGGTCTGTAGAGACAACAGGAGAAGGTTTAGTGCACCCCGCCACCCCCTGGCCTGGCATGGAATTACCTTTGCTTGGTCCATACAACGTCCTCCTACTCGTACGTGAGTGACAACATCAATTCATGCACCATACAAGACACAGTCCTTATTATGTATGCCATTTCACAATGTGTTTTCATTATAAAGACAGCACACCCTGTCTGTGGTGGGGAGAAGAATACACCAGAGCTGTCTATGACATCTCCTTATCTGCAGCTGTGCTGGGGAGAAGAACGTGCAGCCAAACCATTGCCACAGTCTAAATGGTTGTGAGTGGGATTAAGGGAGTTTGCTTGGAGGAAGTGACTCCAGACGGGTCATTTCAGAGACCTGCAGCTGTTGTACAGAGAAGTAACTGACTGGCATGCAAAACAGGAAGCAAAACAATTTGTATAAAATTGATCTGTAGTAGTTTGGGAAGATGTATAAGCCATGTGGAAGATGGCTGGCAATTTAAAAATTCAACAGAAAAGTTACCACAGAGTTTAGGTAAAGTTGCCTTTAGGTGTTAGGAAAGGAGTGTGAAGACTAACAAAAACAAAAAAAAAGAAACGGTACACAAAAGTCTGCACAGAAAGGAGTTTAAAGTATTCCTTTGGAGTTGGAAAATGAGAGAGCGGAACCTGAAAATCATATTTCTCCTCGAGAAAGAGGAACAATTTGTTGAAGCTGAAGTTGAAGCCAGTTGAATCTCTTTTGGCATGTCATAAGAATGACCCCCAGGTGGCTCTCTCTAGAGCTGCTCCATGAATGTCCCACTGGGCATAGACTTTATTGCAGACTCAGGACATGCTGAAGGGATTATATATTTTGGCTGACTTGGGAATGCCTGGGAATTCCACAGGAAGACCTGGAATGTGTAGCTGGGGACAGAGAAGTCTGGACTGCTACTGCAACCCTCCCTAGGAAAATGGGACGGGAAAATGAGATAAGATGAGGAAAGAATTTGTTATCTCTAAGTCATGATTCAAAGTGTTCAAACAATATTATAAGGGATAATTTATTATCTCTCTCTCTATACAGTAATCCCTCGCTATATCGCGCTTCGCCTTTCGCGGCTTCACTCCATCGCGGATTTTATATGTAAGCATATTTAAATATATATGCGGGTTTCTGAGGACAATGGGTCTTTTAATTTCTGGTACATGCTTCCTCAGTTGGTTTGCCCAGTTGATTTCATACAAGGGACGCTATTGGCAGATGGCTGAGAAGCTACCCAACTTACTTTTCTTTCTCTCTCTCTTGCGCTGACTATCTGTGATCCTGACGTAGGGGGTGTGAGCAGGGGGGCTGTTCGCACACCTAGACGATACGGATGCTCGTCTAAAAATGCTGAAAGATTATCTTCACGTTGCTACCTTCTGTGTGCAGCTTTTAAGTATGCTGCACGGTGCTTCGCATATTTAAAAGCTCAAAGGGCACGTATTGATTTTTTTATCTGTCTCTCTCTATCTCTCTCTCTCTCTCTCTCTGCTCCTGACGGAGGGGGTGTGAGCTGCCACCTTCAACAGCTTTGTGCCGCGGTGCTTCGCATACTTACAAGCCAAACAGCCCTATTGATTTGTTTGCTCCTTTGAAGAGGAAGATATGTTTGCATTCTTTTAATTGTGAGACGGAACTGTCATCTCTGTCTTGTCATGGAGCACAGTTTAAACTTTTGAAAAAGAGACAAATGTTTGTTTGCAGTGTTTGAATAACGTTCCTGTCTCTCTACAACCTCCTGCATGACAATATAAAAATAACCATATAAACATATGGTTTCTACTTTGCGGATTTTCTTATTTCGCGGGTGGCTCTGGAACGCAACCCCCGCGATGGAGGAGGGATTACTGTATATAATCCAATGTCTGTATGTCTGTCTGTATGTCTGTCTGTTTTTCACAAGAAAACTACTTAACGGATTTTGATTGGGTTTTTTTCTATAATTTCGTTTAACATTCTGGTTAATTTTGTGACTACTGTCATTGTGGTAATTATCATAGTTTGCTTGCAGTACTGAATTATCATAGTTTGCTTGCAGTACCGATTTATTTGCGCGAATCCGAGAAACATGCAGCATGCCGAGGAGAGGGTGGCGGGGCCCTCCTCCCTCACATGCCAGCCTCGGGGCGTTCCTTACCTCCGCTTAGCCAGCAAACGAGAGAACTACTTAATGGAATTAGATCGGGTTTTTTTATATAATCTACTTGAACATTCCAGTTGATTTTTCAACTTCTCTTATTGCGCTAAGAATCATAGTTTGTGTGCAGGAGCGATATAATCACGCTAATCCAAGACAGAGGCTGTGGGCCAAGGGGAGGGGGAAGTGTGACGTCAGGAGTGGGGAGCCTCATTGTCCTGTTTCACTACTACGCAGGCGGAGCCACGGAGAATGGCTAGTAAGTCACAAAGGGGTAAAAAGTTAACTTAGAAACAACAACAACATTTATATAGCACATTTTCATATAATAATGTTGCTGAAAGTGCTTTACAAAATGACAGAAAGTTACAAGAATAGAAAACAATTAAGAAAAAGCAATAATATTAACGAATAACAACAAAATTAAGTAATTAATTAAAAAAATCTGCAGAGGTTTCAAGGCCAAAAGTCTGCAAAGCCCCCACTGGGCATTCTACCTAACATAGGTGTTCCTAAATCAGACCTATTAGTTTTTATGTTTCACATGGTAGGATTTGATGCAGTTGGTCTCATGAACAGCTGAGACACCCACCTTCATTCCATCATCTCTGGGGGCTACATGGTGCCTTGATCAGTTGGTGGTGGTGCAGGTCGCCACCACAGAATAACCAGAAAGAAACAGCAGAGAATAATGGGGATTAGTACAAATTTCTAAAGAATATGATAATTCTATGCCCATATAGTAGTTGGGAATACAACTAAAATGGAGCTATGAAAAAGCCAAATTAAAATAATGAGTTTTTAGTATTTTTTTAAATGTTCCACAATACTAGCCTGGCATACTTCTATAGTTAAGAGTATTCCATATTTTAGGTCCATAACAGCAAAAGGCCATATCACCACTTCTTGTAAGCTTGGCTCTTAGAATTATCAGAAGACCTCCACCTGAAGATCTAAGGTTATGTCTTGGAGTGTAGGGGGATAGGCATTCCAAAATATAGGACTATAAGGCTTTATAAACCATTAGTAGTATTTTAAAGTCAATTCTGAATGACACAGGTAACCAGTGTAACAATGCTAAAACTGGTGAGATGTTCTCAAATTTTCTTTTTCTAGTTAAGATTCTGGCTGCTGAATTCTGCACTAATTGCAACTGATTTATGTCTTTCTTAGGTCGCCCTGTTAGGAGTGCTTTACAGTTTTCTATTCGACTGAAAACAAAAGTGTGAACTAATTTTTTAATATTTTGTAAAGTTATTAAAGGTCTAACTTTTGCTATATTCCTTAACTGAAAGAATGCAGTCTTAGTAATCCGGTTAATGTGTGACTTAAAGTTTAGGTCAGAGTAGATGATTACCCCTAAATTCTTTACCTCTGCCTTAATTTTTAAACCTAAGGAATCAAGTTTATTTTTAATATCCTTGCTATAACCATGTTTGACAATCACTAATATTTCTGTTTTATCCTTATTTAGTTTAACACGATTTCTACTAATCCTTTTAGAAATATTGCTAAGGCATTGGATCAGAGAGCCAGGAGCGTCAGGGTCATCAGGTGCTATTTGCTGGTTTCTGACAAACGCTGTAGAGGCGGAGCTTTCTGGTAAATTACCTTCTGCACAGACTCTTTCAAATGAAAAACATAAGTCTAATCAATGCCTATTAGGTACCAACAGTGAGTGATTTAAAAAATGTGATTGGCTAGTGGTGAACAACGAAATGATATGTGCCACGTGTAGGAAATACTCAAAGAGACAACCCACAAACAAAAAAGTGACTTGGGTAACAGTACCTTGCCAAAGACTTCAAAAAGAAAGCTCGGTTGATCATAAACAAACTGAAATGCACATTGATACTTGTGCAGTTACAAAGGAAAAATAAATCCTAAAACAAACTAGGAATGGCAAATGGAAAAATCAGTTTCAGTTTTGATTAATGAGATCCTTTCCTCGGATCTTTAAGATCTAGGTACATTGGAACTTCGGTTCATGAACGTCTCAGTACATGTACAAATCGGTTTACGACCAAAAAGTTCGCCAAACTTTTGCCTCAGTTCATGACCACACACTCGGTATACGAACAAGCCAGTTTCCCTTTCGGTTTGTACATGTTCAGTCTCTCCCTGTGCATTTCCTGTGCAGCAAGCAAGAGAGAGACAGCGAGAGAGCGCCACACACACATACACACACACACACACGCACACACACACACACAGGCAGCACGACAGAGTGAGACGCACTCACAGGCAGCGAGAGAGAGAGAGAGCTGGACACATAAGGTAGGAAGGCAGTTAAAGAATGCACTGGGCTTGGTTTTGTTTTCACTTCTGTTTACAGTGCTCGGTTCGTAGCGTGCATTGTTGAAATGTTACGTTTCTTGGTGGTTTATTAAATTACGGATTTTTTCAAATGTTCATTTTTTTCCCTGTGCTTAAAACTCATTAAAAAAAGTGTTTTTAGCCAGCAGTTGGTAGCGCTATAGCGCAAAATATTGCAGTGTTAGTTTTCTCTGTTGTTCAAGGTTTTCTCAGTGTTACTCAATGTTTTTTACATTTAGTTTACTATTACACTGTGCATTCTATGATTTAATTAATTATATTTGTGCTTAAAAACTTAAAAAAAATATATATTTACAGTTCGTATGGTCTGGAACGGATTAATTGTATTTACTGTGGTGCCCGGATGGGGGTGTTACCCAACCCGGATGCTCAGGAGGACCGGAGGAGGGCTTGTGCCTCCTCCAGACCATGAGGGGGCAACCGCCCTGGTTGCTTTGGGGGCCACGGGTACAGAGCTTGGAAGTTCTACCCTGTAGGGGCCCTTGGTCACCGCCAGGGGGTGCCCCAATGCCTTGGGGACCCTGGACCCCAGTGCTTCCGCCACACCCGGAGTGCTGTGGGGGTGCGCAAGTGCTGGGGGGAAAAAAAAAGAGGGGAAACCCGGTGTGCTTTCGGGGTGCGCAGCCGGCACTTCCGCCACACTGGGGAGCGCCGGTGGAAGATTGCCGGGGAGAACCTGGAGCACATCCGGGTGTGTATAAAAGGGGCCACCTCCCTTCAGACAGAGACAAGAGTCGGGTGGAAGTAGGACGAAGTCGGAGGAGGACAAGGAGGCGGCCTGAAGAGAAAGGCATTGTGTTGTGTGGCCAGGACTTTGGGGACTGTGGGGTTTGTGAGTACTGTAAAATTGGAAAATAAACGTGTGTTGGGTGACATGAACGTGTCTGCCTGTCTGTATCCGGGCCAACCTCCACATTATATACAATCCTATAGGGGAAATTGCTTCGGTTCACGACCAAATCGGTTTACGACCAGAGTTTTGGAACGAATTATGGTCGTGAACCAAGGTTCCACTGTATTGGTTAGTAAAACTACAACAGTATTTGAAAAATAGGCATAGCAAGGCTATGGGTTGTTCCTTCTAAAAACACCTTAGTGTTGGTGGAAATATACATGATACATCAGTAGGAATAATACAAGAACTGCTTATAAATAGATCTATAACACTCAGTGATAGGATGCGGTCGATGGCAGACTTCTTAGGCGTAAAACCAGACTGTTCCGGTCATGGTAGGTGAGCAAGTGATCACGGATCCTATTGAGGATGACTCTAGCAAGGACCTTACCCGGCACTGAGAGCAGTGTTATCCCCCTGTAGTTGTTGCAATCCAGGCGATCGCCTTTCCCTTTCCAGATAGGGACGATAAGTCCCATTTCCCAGTCAGCTGGGATGATGCCAGTCTCCCAAATGGAAGCAAAGATTGCTTGCAATGCCAGTAGGACAGCCTTAACACCTGCCTGGAGAAGTTCACCCCGGATACCACAGATCCCTGCAGCCTTTCCTCTCCTAGCACTGATGGTTCTCATGGAGCGCAATCACGAATATCGGTAGAGTTTCTTTGCAGCCTTTATTGATTTTTGTAAGCATTCGACTCAGTTGATCAAGCTGCCCTGTGGGACATCCTGAGGGTTCACAGGATCCCCTCGAGGTTGCTGTATATCATGGCTGGCCTGTACACTGGTACTGTGAGTGCTGTGCAGAGTGGAGGCTGAACCTCTGCGTTTTTCCCAGTTTTCCTACTCTGTTCAATGCTTGTATGAACTGGGTTTTGGGCGAGGTCGTGGGGTCTAGCGGCTGTGGGGCATCTGTTGATGAAGAAAGATTCATGGATCTTGACTTTGCTGACGATGCTGTGATCTTCGCGGAGTCAATGGAGGCTGTAATCGGGGCGCTCGAGAGACTGAGTGAGGAGTCTGAGTGTCTGGGCTGGCGAGTGTCCTGGATAAAAACCAAGATCCAGGCTTTTAATGACCTCTTGGGCACAGCCATCAGCAGTGTGTCTGTTTGTGGAGAGAGTGTCGACCTTGTCAAGAGGTTTACTTACTTTGGCAGTGACATTCATGTCTCTTGTGACTCTTCCTATGAAGTCAGTAGACGGATTAGAAGGGCATGGGGGGTCATGAGGTCACTGAAAAGGGGTTTGTGGCGCTCCCGATATCTATGCAAAAGGATGAAGGTCCAAGTCTTTAGAGTCCTGGTGCTTCCTGTCTTGCTATATGGTTGCGAGACATGGACGCTATCCAGTGAGCTGAAACGATGACTGGACTCCTTTGGTACTGTGTCTCTCCAGAAAATCCTTAGGTACCGTTGGTTTGACTTTGTGTCGAATCAGCGGTTGCTCATGGAGTCCCGAATGAGGCACATTACCTGCATTGTGAAGGAGCATCAGTTACGGCACTACGGCCATGTGGCACATTTCCCAGAGGGTGATCCAGCTCGTAAGATCCTCATTGTTGGGGACCCCAGTGGCTGGACGAGCCCAAGGGGTCGTCCACGTAACACTTGGCTGCGGCAGATAGAGGGTCATTTCCGGAGGGTGGGACTGGACTGCGTGTCTGCCTGGGGGGTTGCCAACTGGGATCCTGTACCATTGCATGCTCACCAACTTGACTTGACTTGACTTATAATACTGTAAAATGCTCATTATGAAGATTATTTAAGTGTTCTTTTTGATAAAACTATAGGTATCCCAAGTATTAAAATTGTGAATTTTGTTTATTAAACATATTAGTTAACTAAATAAAGAGGATAGGAGTTAGGTTTTTAGTCATTGATGTCAAAGCATTAACTAATACTAACATCGTGAAAGAGACCCTTGGCAGTCTAGGTTTAAAAACATGATTTGCCTGGCCTAGGATCTGAAGCAGCAGTTGTTATATTGGGAAACTAAAGGGAGATGCAAAATGTCTTGAAGGACCTATAATCACCTGTCATGGTTTAATATCTGAAGGCAGCTGTTTTTCTTCTTCCAACAGATTAACTTAAAATGTCTAGTGACACTAGGAGTTTATCGCATTGCTCTGCAGTACAGTCTCTAAAAGATTGTATAATGAATGTTATAGCTGCCCTTGAAAGAGAAGCCTCTGAATGAAATTATATTAAGTACATATATTAAATATTAGACACCAGTAATGGCGCACTGCACGATAACGTGCAGTGAATACACTTGACTTGAGCTTTCATAGTTTTCAAACTCTCTCTGTATGTTTAGCATTAGTTTGCTCAGAAGTTGATGCGCTTGCTGCTTCCTGAGCAGCTCTTGTTTTCTCCACTCTAGAGGCCCGCTTCTTCTTTTGTCGGCATCTTTTCATGTTAAAACTGATTAAGTTGGTGTTTGTGTTGCAATTACTTAGTATGTTTTCTTTAATTTTTCACTTAAGCTGGCACTTAAGTCTTCAAACTGCCTCAAGAATGATTTAAGATATGAAGAGTTAGGGGAAGTGATGGCGAAGGTGGTAGGGATGAGAACGGTGCCCATACGCATGTGCCGCACAGCCACCCTGCCTGCCTCTGCCAAGAGTTTATTCTACAATAAAATAAAATAAAATAAAAATAAAAAGTGGAATAACCTTGGAGGTCATTCATTACCCTGAAAGTGGATAGTAGACGTCACATAGTATATGTGTACCAAATTTCAGGTCAATAGTTCAAACGGTTTGCGAGCTACAGGTGATTTAAAATCCTGGGCAGACAAACGAACAGCCACGGTAGCATATTATACATAAAGATATTAAAACCTACAGTACAATTTTGTTTTTTCACAAATGCTGCATTCAGCTACATTGCCTTTATGTTCAAACTTGTCTAGAGCATAGCAAAGGCAAGATGATAAAAGAAAAAGCACCAATCTTACAAGCCACAAAACTAGGCATCATGGAACTGAAAGGTGTTCCGGCAGATATTTTCTAGGGTCACTTAAAAGACCACTGCACTATTATAATTCACTCAAAACTAGTTGACTTTCTCCTTCTTTACTGACTTCAGTACATTGTGTTGAATTCAGTGAATTTCCTAAACATTTCCGCAATTTTGCCGAACTCAAGGCAACATGAACTGACCATGGTTCACTCATCACTAATCCTGATCAATTTGAGGTCACTGAGATTGTTTTTGCAATTTTAAAGTATGAATTCACTAAACAAAAATAGGTCAATGCATGAAGAATGATAAAGACCAGCCATTTCAAAAATCTAAATCAAAAACAAACACTAGTAAGACTGGAAACATCATTTGAAAGAGTCTTTTCTAAATGTACCAAAATCTGTGGTTGCTGGGCTGGTCATACCTGTGAGCACAGCTGAATGTGAAAAAGTTTTTTTGCCCTAAGAAGAATAAAAACTTAAATAATCTAATGCTGATTTCTTTGGATGGACCAGAGATGTGTGGTTTTGATTACAAAAATACTGTAGAAACTTGGACTTTTAAGAGTAAAGAAGAATCCATCAAATTCAAAGTTTGGTAATCACTATGGATATTAGAAGGTTTCCATTACTTGATGACTACAAACACTGCTGAGTCTGTTCTGTTCTTTTGTAACCACCTGGCTACTCCTTCATCCCACCCAACTGAAAACATAATTCTGGACAGATCACTGACATAACGGTTAGGCCTTTCTCTTTGCAGTTGCATGCTGTTACTTCTAATGTATACAATATAACAAATGAAATAATAAATTATTCCAAACCTTGCACAAATGTTATAAAATGTTACTAAATTATGTGAGAAGATGCTGATTCTGCACATTTTCAATACAAGCTAAACTATTGCTGTAAAAATAAAAATAAATAAAGTGCACTTTAAAAAAATAATTATGAAATTAAGGATATTGTGACAAAATCTTGATATACAATAAATACCATGCAGAATAATTGATATCTCCACGAGCATTACAAAATATGCACACTTTCAAATGTTCAAAACGGAGTCAATTTAAATAGTCACAAACTTAAAATATTACATTAAATAAAGTATGTTGGTGTAGAGCCAATCTTAGAAAGTTAATGTTAATGTTAAATCCACACAAGTGTCTGCTTAATTTCAGATCAGTTTCTCATAGTTACTCAGATTATGGTGTAGTCTTTTATCCACTCCAAGTTAACATGAAATAGAACTTTCTTAGCTATTCCTGTAAAAACAAAGTGTTTATTAAGTTAGTTAAGTCTCACTGCTGGCGTGGACTGTTAGATTAGTTTACAAATAGAGCACTGGCATACAGTTTTCTGACTGTTCTACACGTAATATGACTGTATGACCAAACTTTGAGAGAAATGAAACAAGATAAGTAAGCCTTAAAGAGAACTTTTTTAAGCAAGAAGTTTTCTTTTCTTTTCAATTTTTTCTCTGTTTTTGTGTGAACTCTTTTGCGTTGAATTTTACTAAATCTTTTTAAATCAAAGATGCTTGGATTGTGGAATTATTTGAACATGCATAACACTATTGCCTGAACTGTTCTATGAAGTAAACTAAAAGCTGCAGAACTTGGGTAATTGTGGACAAATGCAGCTACAATCAGCATAAAAGTCTTTGATTCTTTACATCTTGAAAAGTAAACGAGAATATAACAAAAAAGTTTACATTTAAGATATAATGGGTAATAAGTAAATTTGCACTTTACACACCAGTGTTCTCAATGCGTTGAAAATAAATGGATTGACGAGGATCCAGGCTGGAATATTTTACAAGTTACAATTATTTTAAATGCTTTCCAGAACCAGGGGTAAAAAAAGCCATATATCATTGGGTTGAATGCAGAATTAAAGAAAGAAAGTTCATACAAAAGGTTCCATGTTTCATTTGAAAAAACAAAAAAAATCAAAGACTGCAGAAATCCATAAAGATATATAGGTAAGCAGCATGATACAAAAACACCAATGACGATGCTTATAGTTTTAGCAGCTTTATATTGAGTTTTCTGGAATCCTTTCATTCTCGTCTGCTCACCAGATTCCCCTTGGGCTGCTGCACTCTGCACTGCCTTTGCATGTCTTCTTGCAACAAAGAAGATTTTAGCATAAATGCAAACTATGATTAAAAATGGCAGAAGAAATGTAATAAGTAAATCAAAGAACAATAAAACTGATACAATATTTACTTCATTTTTAGTGGTACTTGCTTTACAATATGTAAAGGCAAGGAAACAAGTTTGAACAAAAGTATAGAACGCTGAGAAAGACCACACAATAGCCACTGATATCAAAATAACCTTAAACGTGACCTTTATGAAATAAAATAGAGGATAACAAACAGCATAATAACGGTCACCAGCAAGAAGTAACAGATGAAAAACAGAAATATTTGCTATAGAAGTGGCAGTAAAATTATAAGAAAAACACAACAACCTGCTTTTATACCAGTACACTTCTGTTGTTTTAAGCAAGTGAACAGGCATGTTAAATGCTCCAACAATGAAATCAGCAAATGCCATGGAAAGAATAAGAATGTTCGATGGGGTGCGAAGCTGCTTAAAATGTGAAATGGAGATGATCAGAGTCAGGTTTCCACATAACGCTAGAATTATTCCTGTAATAAAGATGACATGCAGAGTCGCATCAACAGCAAATGAACTGTAGACTTTGGAGTAAGTAACATTTTCATACAATGGGCAAGTCAATTCTAAGTACATTTTTAAATTTTTTGCTATTTCCATTTTGTAAAAGTACCATATAGTTGTTGACTCTGCTCTGAGTTTCCATGTAGTGTTTCATAGCATGTATTTATAAAGGTGACGGCTGAAAGAAATACTCTGAGGAATATACTCTTTTGACATTTGTGCTCTGACAATCTAATATATGCCTCTTGGAATAAAGTGAAAATTAGTTTGAGAATATTTACTATTAAGGTACCTAAACTAGCAATTATCAGGATACTCAGCCCTGTGCCCCCACCTCTTTGAACTGAACATTACAGTGTGTTATATCATCTACCCCCTCAACTGTTTCCCCTTGGCAGACAGTATGTTTCCTTAGGTTGTCAGGATTGAATAAGAAATTATTTTCTTTGGTTTTTTATATGCCCTTGGAATTAGTGGCCTGTGTTGTGCTGCAAAAACCAGCAAAATTCCTTGAATAGAACAAACTTGGGTTCCTTTGGAATCTTGACAGTACTTTTCAATGTGGTGCATGCAGCTTCAAAAGATATATCTTTAGAAAGAGATCCTGACATATAATAAAAAAAAAACAACCAACATGTCGATTTGAGGTCTTGGTGTTTGAGACCTGTACATAATATAACTATTTATCTTTCAATACAAGGACTGACCGATGGAAATTTCAAGTACAATCTAATTTAGAAATTTAGCTATTAAAAGATATGAACTTATCTTAATGCACCTCAGACTAGCTATAGTCTACTCCTATTTGTCCTACATTGAAATCCAAATATCAGAGAGCCAGAATACCCCAATGGCAATTTGTTTGGAGCTGCTTTAGATAGTTTGTGTGGGAAATTCATATTTTAAACTAAGAAATGAAATCAAATCTGATGTGTATAATATGACGCATAAAAAGTCGTATTATGCAAATGTTGTGGTGACTGACAGAGATATAGAGCCCATTCACACTTTAGGGTTGTAAATTTCCAGCATTTGCACAGCACTTTTCATGCTTTATTTGTTTTTGATCATTTCTGATCATTTTCGGGTGTTTTTCATGTCTTTTCCACCATTATTCAAGCATTTTTCAAGTGTTTTCAAATAAACATTTTGCACAGAAAATATGATTGACATCATTTCCTTTTACCATTTTGTGGATTCTAAGGTGAACTATTTTTGTGAGGAGATTGCTATGACTCTAGAATGTCTTCTATAATATTAAGTGCTTTTCATCCTGGTGATCACAGTACTGAAGAGAAGCTCTTGGCAGAATTGTGAGTGCAGATATTGGGTTCACCTGGTTTGGCAGCAAAGGGAATCCAGAGGACAATTCTGGAGATTTAATGAAGAACTAGGACAGCACTCAAGAAAATTCCAGGATTTTACACAGGTTTCAATAAGAATGCAAGTACAATGATATAAGATAGCATCTTTATGATATTTAAAAAAGCTTATTTATACCAGTCAAAAAGAACCCAAATCTTTGTATTATTACACAAAAAAAATTGCCTGTTGCTGTCAGTGCAGCATTGTGCAAACATGTGCATAACATGTAATCAAGTGGAAAAAACTGAACAGACATTATATTAATATATATAAATACACACATATATGTTTGACTTAATTTCTGGCACATTCGCTGGATTAGTGAGTTGTGTCCCATTTGAGAACCATGACATTCTGGACAGTTTTAAGGACATGAAATGGTGATGCAATGAAACTACCAGGAAAATTCTAAAACATTTAATAGTACCCTATGTGAGCAAAACAAAGCACACTACATAATTATATTTTCCTGACAAAACCAAATGATATGAAAATCTGATATTAGAAAAGTAACTAAATTCTACTCACCTACAGTCTTGCAACTCATTCAATAGTACACAATACTGAACATTTTACTAATAGATAGATGCAAAGCTACAATAGCAGTTAAACCTTGTAGATGGAAACATTACATAATAAAATATGAATAATTCTTTCAAACTACCAACATTGTGTTTTAGAAGAATCTTACTCCTTTGCAGGTACCCATGCACTTAGTAATCCTTTCAAACAAATAAGGAAAAATTAGAAAATAAAAGCATGCACCACTTTTACCATTGCCCAAATCTTGATTGAGTAGAAAACTAAATATTTTAACTGGTAGGCATCTTTAATGCTAAGAGGTTGATTTAGGCCAGAATATTTTAAAAGTTACAATTTTTTAAAGCCTTTCCAAAATCAGGGGTGAAAAAACATACATCATTGGGTAGAATGCAGAATTAAAGAAAGTTTATCCATCCATTTTCCAACCTGCTGAATCCGAACACAGGGTCGCGGGGGTTTGCTGGAGCCAATCCCAGCCAACACAGGGCAGGAACCAATCCCGGGCAGGGTGCCAACCCACCACAGGACACACACCAGGGCCAATTTAGAATCGCCAATCCACCTAACCTGCATGTCTTTGGGAGGAAACCGGAGCACCCCCATGGGGAGAACATGCAAACTCCACGCAGGGAGGACCCGGGAAGCGAACGCGGGTCTCCTAACTGCGAGGCAGCAGCGCTACCACTGCGCCACCGTGCCGCCCAAGAAAGTTTATTTTAGCACAAATTTGTATGCTTCTTTTGAAAAACCTAAATCAGTAAAAGAGCTAAGTAAATAACAAAGATACACAGTCAACAGCATCATTTAAAAACACAAATGACGAAGTTTACAGTTTTATCAGCTATATGCTGAGTTTTCTGTAATCCTTGCATTCTTGCCTGATCTCTAGATGCTCCTTGCACCACTATGCTCTCCATTGCCTTTGCATCCCTTTTCGCAACAATACAAAAACCAAATATGATTAAAAACAGAAGGAAAAAATGTTACATAAATTAAATGTAAAAATTAAGAAAACATTTACTTTATGCTTAATGCTACTTGCAGGAAGAAATCATACAGATAATGAAAAGCATTAGAAAAACACAGAACATTGACCAAATCCACACATTAATCACCAAAATCAAAATGGCTTTAAATGTCACTTTCACAGAGTAAAACAGAAGATAGCAAACAGCTTAATAATGGTCGCCAGCAAGAAGGACATTGTGTTAATATCTTTGGTTTATATTTGATTATTTTTTTGTCAATTTAATGCATGCTTTTCCTGTTTTTCAGTTGTTGTGGTTCTTTGACTTCTTATATGTTTTTTCATATCATAGATTATAATTGTAATAATTTTTTGCTAATCCTGTATAAAATCTTCATTATATTGCATTCTATTTTCTTTGTGTTCTGTTAATTTTTTATACTTATTGTACTTCTTTTATTTAATTCTCTGCTTATTTTACCTTTTTACATTTTATTCATCATAAGCAGGCTAAAAAATAACAACTAAGACCTTGAGTTTGCTCTCTTTTTCTATTGCTCTTCTCCTTTCTTCACAAAAATGTGGATAATATTTTTTGAATATCAGTTTGTTTTTTGTTTGTTCTTGAATTTCTGCCATCTTGTGACATGTGACCTTTTATATAGTTCTGCCTATTATTTCTTATACCATTGTTTGTATGTTTGGTATAATAAACTGGTGTTTGTTTTGTATTTGGGCTTGTTTGATCTTGTTGAAGTAATTTTCAACAAATCACTTAACTTATTATTGAATTATATTGGGAGCTCACATTCCATTTTTCAGTTCTATCTATCTATCTATCTATCTATCTATCTATCTATCTATCTATCTATCTATCTATCTATCTATCTATCTATCTATCTATCTATCTATCTATCTATCTATCTATCTATCTACCAGAATCATGACAAATAGTAAATGAACAAGTGATAAGTGACTAGCCTAATTGTAAAACATTACAGTTTTCAGTTCTTCTTGAAGGTAATGAATGAACTTACTTTTCAAGATTGTGTAGATTTATAAATGGTTTTAATTTTGCAATATGGAGAAAGCAGAAAAAATGAGACGACTAAAGCTTATAGTGCTGGCTACTTAATAACTTGTCAACCAAGGTTTGGGCTGACATTTTTCTGTGGCTGCAGATTTTCTTCTCTTATCTTGCATTGCAATACCTCTTCTATTCACAAGATGGAGTAGTGATCTGTGGAACAAATCCAGCATATGTACAGTATGCGTTTACCTGTGTCATCAGTGACTCAGTCACCACAGTTCTATTAGCAGATAAGTCTGTTCACAGTATCACATGCAGAATAAAAACTTTTTCTAGGAATAAATGGATTGGTTTGTTTTTGTTGAAGTAGCTTGCCTGTGATTTGGATTCGTGCTTCATTGTTGAGCAACATTGACAAGACTTTAAAGCAGTAAAATATCGGCAAAAATAAAATCAAAGAATTAATATTTTGAAAGTCAGGCAAAACTTTACATTTTTACATTACATTTTTCAAGCCAGACTTTTGATATTTGCAGAAGCCAGTTAAAATCTGCATGCAGTTAATTGGCACTACTAATAACATGCTTTACTTGAAGTTTACGTGCATGTATTTTGAACAGGAAAAATACTGTGCAAATAAAAATAATGCAAAGATAAGATGCAATCAATGTATACTATTGCAAAGAAAATGAACTACAGACAGGGCCGGATTTTTCTATAGGCTAACTAGGCTTCAGCCTAGGGCCTCAAGATCAAGAGGGGCCTACATTCAAACTGTTAGCAAAATTAAAATTACACTATTCTAAAAACGGTGAACACTAAAACACTGAACCGAAAATAAGGAGAAATTCTACTCATATGACTAATAAACAAACATAAAAATGTATTGGTTAATCACAGTAATGATGTATTTTATTATCTCTCATGTAATTTACAAACTTAAAAATGGAAGGCGAAAGGGCCTCATAAGTGGAATAGCCTAGGGCCTCTTTTCATATAAATCCGGCCCTGACTACAGAAGCCCAAAGATGAAAAAATCGCAGGGGTTTTCTATTCCTTATTTACAACGTAATAATTTATATGTACAAAATAAAATTAGACTAAGAATTAGAAATGTGTGTTTGTGGGTTAGTTAATTACTGTATGATGTAATTATGTTGTATCTGTGACTTTGACAAGGTCAGGGCACTTTGCTTCATTGCCACTTCATTCATAACCAATGTGTTAAGCAAGTATTCATATCTATACAAGAGTTTATTGTTATTCTTATTAGCTTCCATAATGCAATTCAGTTTGAGGTACAGCAACTTTGGATGCATATCAGAAACCAGCCTTTGACAAGAAGTCGGCCCATCGCTGGAACTGGTTTAAAATTTTACTTTTGAATAAAGGAGACACCAAAGAAAATCAACAGCAGAATGTGCAGATTCTCCACAGAGAGTGCATGAGTAAGTTAAGGTTAGAAACTAAGCATCTGGAGAAATGAGGCAGCAGGACTAACCACATCCCAAAGATATGCAGGTTAGGTTGGTTGGTGACTCTAAATTGGTTCAGTATGAGTGTTTGGGTGCTATGCAGTGGGCTGGTGCCCTGTCCAGGGTTGGGTCCTATGCTTGATTCAATGTTTCTGAGAAAGACTGTGCCCACTGCCCCTACCCCGTGCACACACACTATAGTTGCATAATTGGTTTCAGAAAACTGATTAATATTTTGGGGCATTATGTTTGTGACTTGTGCATTATTGTGGAGGGAGTTATCCCTATTTATTTTGTGATGTAATGGTTCTGTTTTTAAAACCTTTCACCTGTCCATCCATTTCCTGATCTTGTATAAATCAGTTTTATGGCTACAATGAGCAGAAGCAATGTCAGTGGCATAAAATAAAATGAAACAACCTATCACAGTACACAAACACAAAAATAATGGCAAATATAATTTTGAACAATAAATTTGTATAGCTGTGAGGTTAGAAACATCAGCAGATAAATTACCATTTTTTTCCAAATGGAAAAACTGTAGGGTACCATCCTTTATATATATGAATTTGGTGAACACTAAATATATAGAGTGCTATTCATTTTTATTTGAATTAAATCAGATGCACACTCATTGCCATCCCATCAAGGAGCCCAATAATTTAAATAATTTCAGTTACATTTTTGACCAGCAACACTTAAGAATAGTATGTTCAGAAACATTAACAAATTGTCATTTTGTTATTAGTTCTTACTATTATGCTATAGTTGTAATATTATTGTTAAGTTGAAAATGCTGAAACTCTATTAATTATATTTATTAATGGAAACAGCAGATTATTAAGAGTCAACTATTGAGTTACTACCAATATGTTAATAAAAAAATACTTAACTAAACAGAAGGAGGACAGGAGAGAATTAAGGGTGTTTTAGAATGCCAGATTTTTGTTGTTCTTTATTTTGCCTTATACAATGTCTTGTATTAGGAATTTGTTAGTTTTTGCATACCCCTTGGGGTCAGAGCGCAGGGTCAGCCACTGTACAGTGCCCCTGGAGCAATTACAGGTTAAGGGTCTTGCTCAAGGGCCCAGCAGAGTAGGATCTCTTTTGGCAGTGACAGGGATTCGAAAAGGCAACCTTCTGGATACCAGCACAGATCCTTAGCCTCACAGCCACCACTCCACTTGATGCTCTAATACCAGGGTGTCCAGTTATGCTTATAAGGAAAGAGCTTTACTGGTTTTTTTTTGTCTGCTAGATAAGTTTTGTCTCCTCAGAATCTTGTACTAAAATAAGCAAACATATGTGATGAGTGTTGGTGTGTGCTCTTTAGCATGTTCTAATGGACAGGTACACTTTAGACTCCGGGTGGCATGGTGGCAGTGCTGCTGCCTCACAGTAAGGAGACCTGGGTTCGCTTCCCAGGTCCTCCCTGTGTAGAGTTTGCATGTTCTCCCTGTGTCTGCAAGGGTTTCCTGTGGGTTCTCCGGTGTCCTCCCACAGTCCAAAGACATGCAGGTTAGGTGCATTGGCTATCTTCAATTGTCCCTAGTGTGTGTGTGTCCTGCGGTTGGTTGGCACCCTGCCCGGGATTAGTTCCTGCCTTGCGCCCTGTGTTGGCTAGGATTGGCTCCAGCAGACCCCCCCCAACCCTGTGTTGGGATATAGCAGGTTGGAGAATGACTGACTGACTTTAGACTCCAGCCCCTAAGCCATAAATTGGATTACTGTACACTGTTTTATAAATGACTGGATGCATGTGTAAACAAATCATGAACAGAATGAGACACATAAATATGCTACAAAGAAGATTAATGTCTTTATTGCTCCTGCTAAAATTGAAACTTGGGGTGAATCTCACTCTTAGATTGTAATAAAATCTGTGAGCAAAAGTTTCTATATAGACATTACCATTCTCTCTGCACTTTTACATACAGTATTGTGGACAATTGGAAGGACAGCAGTCACATCTAGAATGTGTTGGGGTGCCGACTGGTTACCCCTTTTAATCCACGAACATAAAGATAAACAAAAAGAACTCTTGATTGCATTTATAACAGGTAAGAAAACAGGGTAAACTAAAAGAGATCTTAGTCTTCTCTTAGCAGAAGTCAATCGGGTCATTTTTGGGAACTCCATGCTGATTGCAAAGCAGGTCTATCCAGAGACGTCATTCTCCTGGGCATCCGTTCTTTTATGGCCCTTTGGCCATTAGAGACACAGTCAATTGTCCTCAGCGGGCATCTTCTCGCTGTTGTGGATGACAGAAGAGACAAGAGTGTTAGCAATTGCGCCCCCTCTCGCCCTGGGCTTGGTATCACACACCTATGATATACATGGAAGGTGGTCTTCCGATGTGTATGTGCAAAAAAATATACACTGCAATGATGCTTTTAAACAATAACAACAATGTAGAATTTAAAGTACCATTAATTATTGCTATTGTTGTTAACCCAGTCACGCAGAAGGACGCAAGACCCTTTTTGTACAAATCATAAGTGTGGTAGATGTGACTGGGTCGGGCACCAGTATCCAGCAGAAGATAAACAATCCTGGATAAATTCAGGTGTTGAATCAAAGTCCTGTTGAGATGGTTTGGTGTTGTTCTCCCAACTGCTGCTCATAGATGTGGATGGTACGTCAATTAATAGTTGTATACAGTAATCCCTCTCCATCGCGGGGGTTGTGTTCCAGACCCCCGCGAAAGGTGAAAATCCGCGAAGTAGAAACCATATGTTTATATGGTTATTTATATATTGTCATGCTTGGGTCACAGATTTGCACAGAAACACAGGAGGGTGTAGAGAGACAGGAACGTTATTCAAACACTGCAAACAAACATTTGTCTCTTTTTCAAAAATTTAAACTGCGCTCCATGACAAGACAGAGATGACAGTTCCGTCTCACCATTAAAAGGATGCAAACATATCAAAGGAGTGCGCGTCAGAGAGAGAGAGAGAGAGAGAGAGAGAAAAAGCAAACAGTCAAAAATCAATAGGGCTGTTTGGCTTTTAAGTATGCGAAACACCGCCGGGCAAAGTAGCTGCAAGGAAGGGAGGAAGCATTTTTCAGCATTTTTTAGAGGAGCGTCCGTATCCTCTAGGCCAGTATGCGAACAGCCCCTCTGCTCACACCCCCTCCGTCAGGATCAGAGAATGTCAGAGCGAGAGAGAGAGAGAGAGAGAGAGGAAAGCAAGCAATCAAAAATCAATACGTGCTGTTTGATCTTTTAAGTACGCGAAGCACCATGCGGGAAGCATATCGTTTGCAAAAGCAGCCACGTGTAAGCCCAGCAAAGAAGGGAGCACTGTGAAGGTAATCTTTCAGCGTTTTCTGAGGAGCGGCCCTGTCCTCTAGGGGTGTGAACAGTATATTTGAGGAGCTCACAATATATTTGAGGAGTTTTATTTAATACATAATACGCGCTGTGGTTGGGTAGCTTCTCAGCCATCTGCCAATAGCGTCCCTTGTATGAAATCAACTGGGCAAACCAACCGAGGAAGCGTGTACCAGAAATTAAAAGACCCATTGTCCGCAGAAATCCGCGAACCAGCAAAAAATCCGCGATATATATTTAAATATGCTTACATATAAAATCCGCGATAGAGTGAAGCTGCGAAAGTCGAAGCGCGATATAGCGAGGGATTACTGTAAATGCATTTTTTTTTTTAAAATGAGTTTTAAGCACAGGGGAAAAAAAAGGAACATTTGAACAAATCTGAACTTTATTTAAAAGCCAACCAAGACAGTAACGTTTTAGGAGTTAAGGCTAATAGCATTACAGCCCGACTGCATTAAACACGCTTTTTAAATGAGTTTTAAGCACAGGGGGGAAAAAAGGAACATTTGAACAAATCCGAACTTTATTTAAAAGCCAACCAAGACAGTAACGTTTTAGGAGTTCAGGCTAATAGCATTACAACCCGATCGCATTAAACACGCTTTTTAAATGAGTTTTAAGCACAGGGGGAAAAAAAGGAACATTTGAACAAATCCGAACTTTATTTAAAAGCCAACCAAGACAGTAACGTTTTAGGAGTTCAGGCTAATAGCATTACAACCCGATTGCATTAAACACGCTTTTTAAATGAGTTTTAAGCACGTGGAAAAAAATAAACATTTGAAAAAAAGAGAAAAGTAACATTGCAACACTTTCTTCTCACCATTCTTCACTTGCTTAGAAGCCATGGTTAACTGCAAAAGCACACGAAATACTGTAGAGCACAAAGAGTTCACAGGTAAAGCACGCACGTCTGACTGAGAACAATGAACAGGGAGAGGCTGAACACGTGCTTAAATACAGTAATCGGCACGTACGAACCGGAAGGGATATGAAATAGAGCACAAAGACTTCACAGCGAAAGCACGCACGCACGGAGAACAATGCAACAGTGCAACCTGCGGCGCACAAACCAAAAGGGAAACTGGCTTGTTCGTATACCGAGTGTGTGGTCGTGAACCGAGGCAAAAGTTTGGCGAACTTTTTGGTCGTAAACCGAGTTGTACGTGTACCGAGACGTTCGTGAACCGAGGTTCCACTGTAATTGTACTTAAAAGTACAAACAGTTCTTGAGTGTGTTTAAAGTTTTTGGGTTGAAACTGTTTCTGAAACGCGAGATCCACACAGGAAAGGCCCTTAAGCTTTTTGCCATGGCTGAGACAGCGTGTGCTTGATGCTGTATCCTGATAATTATCTTTCCGATCAGCTGATGCTGTGATTCCAATCTCTGATACAGTGATATAAATACTCAGAGTGGTGCAGTGAGAGTAATATGGAAAAAGATGATCTGGTGTGGCAGCCCTTAACGGGAGCAGCTGAAAGAAGAAAAAGAAGGTGGAGTGACAGTAACAATGCTAAAGCAGTTATAGTATTTGGAATATGATGGCTATTCCGTGGACCATTATATTGTTACAGGTTAATTACAATCAGTTGCATTACACTAATAAACAATATGCAGTTAGTTTCAGTGTATTTATAAAGCCACGTCAGGAATGTGGATGTAAGAAAGAAAGGGTAACCACACAGGAACAGTAGCACTGCTTTGACGCTGGGTGCCGCCAGTTTGCAGAACCGAGCGGAGAACTTGCGTATGCCAGGGAATGAGGTACCGTGGAAATGTGCGTGGCTTTACGCCAAGTTTAGGTTTTATACATCACGATTTGAGCGTGGAAACGTTCGTACACAACATTTCTGTGCGTACGCACCGTTTATACATGAGGCCCCTGGTCAGGATCTGCACAGAGTTTGCATGTTCTTTCCATGTACTTTTGGATTGATTAGTATTAGTGAGTAAATAAAGAAGATTACCTATTTTAAGACAGTACGGTAAATGTGTCAGTAATATTATACTTCTAAATAACTAAAATATCTTTAGTCCATTTTTAGCTGAAAAGTAAATTAAATTACATCAATTCACCTTTCAACAAGGTTTACAGCCTGTTATTCATTTTGAATCTATATTATATCTTAAGGTTTTTAAATGTAATTTGATCACACAGTTTTTGTTTTATAGTTTCACATCTTTTGATAAACATTATATATTTTGCAGGTGTTTTAACAAATGATACCCACCAGTTTTAACTAAATCGTCTTACTGCTAGTTTTCTTCTGCAGTTAGTTTTAATGCATTGAAAGTCCTTTAATTGGTTTTGCCAACACATGTCTCTTAGCTGGCCTATCGCCCCAGGTTCAAATGCAAACCTGGAACCAGATAACACACTCATCCTCAATGACTCTGTGTTGACTGGCCCATCTGTGTAAATTGCATTGCCGATGTTTGTAGCATGAGGCCCTAAAGAAGAAATAGGTGGGTGCCGCTGTGTTTCACTGGACCCATTCATGTGCTGCAATTAACAAGCACAAACACATCAGCTGTTATAAGGCTAAGAATTAAACTAGAGCCCCTTGAGATCTAAGGTATGAATACTAGCTGCTGCACCACCAGATCATTTACTGGCATCTTTAGTAAATAACTGTATTAATCTTAAACTAATTTTCCTTTTAGGCCTATTTATAGATTTACGTTAATGTGTTGCATGCAGCTCACTCTTTTCTCATTGGGTATGTGATTGTGCCTTGCATATGACAAGCATACTGTCCACCCAGTTGCTTCCTGCCTTGCGCCCAGTAATGCTGGGATAATCACTGGCTCCCTGAGATACTAAACTACTCCGATTGGATTTCTTTCTCATTACGTATAGGAATAAATGTCTGTTTAGTTCTTGTCGCTTGATTTCATACTACACGTGTGTTAATTCTTTCTCTTTCTCACTAGCTGCTGCCAGGCAAACAAAGCAGAGTCATGCATGATACTAACAACAAGCAGGCAATATTTTTGCGAGATAACAAAATATTTTAGTGTGTTTGTTTTTTTACTACCAAAGTTGAATTTTGCTGTGTAATGTACACTTGGAAAACACCCATGTTGTTTGCAAACTACAGTTTAATAACAGTTTAAAAACCAATAAAAGTCCATCGAGCAGGGGTCTCCAACCTTTTTTCCCCTGAGAGTTTCTTTTACAAAATGGAAATGGCCGAGAGCTACTCATGTTTTCTAACGTTTATTCTCATAGCTTTTTTCAACCAAAACAAACTGAATAAGCTTGCTTTGCCTGAACACAACTCACATTTTGCATTAAAACATCACAAAAAATATTTAGTTCACCTGCAAGTGCATTTTGTGTCTGTATGCATTTTCTAGTGTATCTCACACTATTGAATTAAAACATGAATGCTGTCAAAACAAAACAATGCAATTACAAATACACAGATATTACTTATTCATTTGTCATTTTGTTCCATGTCCCTGTTTCACTTCAAAAGAGTATTCACATGTCCAGTTGTATGTGTGATGTGTTTTTAGTTAGTCAGATGACTGGCACTGCATGGAATCAACAAGAGAGGTGTATGGTGGAGTGGAGTCACTTAGGTTCACTCTTATGGAGTCATTTAAATGTTCATCTGTCAGTCTTGTTCTGAACTTTGATTGACATTCATGTCAGAAAAGGCAGATTCACAGAGGTATGGAGACTCAAACAAAGTAGACATTTTCAGAGCTGCTTGGTGAAGATTCTTATAGTTATCTGGCTCTACTAAGCTCCAGAAATGCTGAGAATGCTGTTGAGACTTTAATTGCACATTATTTTGAAGGTTTATTAATATATAATATATAAAATCCAATGTCTCTCTGTCTGTCCGCTTTCACGAGAGAACTACTTAACGGATTTAGATTGGGTTCTTTTCTATAATTTGCTTGAACATTCTGGTTGATTTTGTGACTTCTCTCATTTTGCTATATATCATAGTTCACTTGCGGTACTGATTTATTTGCGCGAATCCGAGAAAAAGGCAGCAGGCAGAGGGGAGAGGCCTTCCTCACTCACTCGCCAGCTTACGGGCATGTTCCTCAAATCCGCTTAGCTAGCGAATGAGAGAACAATTGAATTCAACTTTGTTTGATATTTAAAACAAAGTGTTATTTAGGTCTTAATGAGTTTGAGTCCAGATATTCTCTTAAGTGTACGCCACATTGAAAAGATAGATTTCAATTCAGATTGTGGATCGTGATATGATTTTTTGGAAAGATCTCCCACCACTAATTTGATTAATCAAGTTTTCTAATTTATGTAGGATTCATTAACCCTTTGGCGAGCTACTTGGAAAGGGGTGGCGAGCTACCAGTAGCTCGCGAGCAACATGTTGGAGACCCCTGCTACAGAGTGTACAAATTATGTAAGTGAAAAATGATTGTCACTGATCCTTGGAAGAGATATTTCTAGCAGAAACTGAAATGCACACCATCCTCGGGGCGTTCCTTACCTCCGCTTAGCCAACGAACGAGAGAACTACTTAATGGATTTAGATCATTTTTTTTCTATAATTTACTTGAACATTCCAGTTGATTTTTCAACTTCTCTCATTGCGCTAAGAATCATAAAGTTTGGTTGATCATAAACAAACTGAAATGCTTGTGAGATACTTGTGCAGTTACAAAGGAAAAACAAATCCTAAAACAAACAAGGAATGGCAAATGGAAAAATCAGTTTCAGTTTTGATTAATGAGATTCTTTCCTGGGATCTTTAAGATCTAGGTATTGGTTAGTAAAACTACAACAGTATTTGAAAAATAGGCATAGCAAAGCTATGGGTTGTTCCTTCTTAAAAGACCTTAGTGTTGGTGGAAATATACATGATACATCAGTAGGAATAATGCAAGAACTGCTTTTAAAAATAGATCTATAACATTCAGTGCTAGGATGCGATCGATGTTAGACTTCTTAGGCGTAAAACCAGACTGTTGCGGTTGCTGGTAGGTGAGCAAGTGATCACGGATCCTATTGAGGATGACTCTAGCAAGGACCTTACCCGGCACTGAGAGCAGTGTTATCCCCCTGTAGTTGCTGCAATCCAGGCGATCGCCTTTCCCTTTCCAGATAGGGACGACAAGTCCCATTTTCCAGTCAGTTGGGATGATGCCAGTCTCCCAAATGGAAGCAAAGATTGCTTGCAATGCCAGGAGGATAGCCTTACCACCTGCCTGGAGAAGTTCACCCCGGATACCACAGATCCCTGCAGCCTTTCCTCCCCTAGCACTGATGGTTCTCATGGAGCGCAAACGCGAATATCGGCAGAGTTTCTTTGCAGCCTTTGTCAATTTTTGTAAAGTGTTCGACTCAGTTGATCAGGCTGCCCTGTGGGACATCCTGAGGGTTCGCAGGATCACTTCGAGGTTGCTGTATATCATGGCTGGCCTGTACACTGGTACTGTGAGTGCTGTTCAGAGTGGAGGCAGAACCTCTGCATTTTTCCCAGTTTGCTTGTGTTACTGATTTGTTTGCGCGAATCCGAGAAACATGCAGTTGTTATATTGGGAAACTAAATGGAGGTGCAAAATGTCTTGACGGACCTATATTCACCTGTCGTGATTTAATATCTGAAGGCAACTGTTTTTCTTCTTCCAACAGATTAACTTAAAATGGCTAGTGACACTAGAATTTTATCACATTGCTCTGCAGTACAGTCTCTAAAAGACTGTATAATGAATGTTATAGCTGCACTTTAAAGAGAAGCCACTGAATTATATATATATACATATATTAAATATTAGACACCAGTAACGGCGCACTGCACGATAACGTGCAGTGAATACACTTGACGTGAGCTTTCATAGTTTTCATACTCTTTCTTTGTACGTTTAGCATTCGTTTACTCAGAAGTTGATGTGCTTGCTGCTTCCTGAGCAGCTCGTTTTCTCCACTGTAGATGCCCGCTTCTTCTTTTGTCGGCATCTTTTCATGTTAAAACTGATTTAAGTCGGTGTTTGTGTTGTGATTACTTAGTACGTTTTCTTTGATTTTTCAATTAAGCTAGCACTTAAGTCTTCAATCTGCCTCAAGAATGATTTAAGATATAAAGAGGTAGAGGAAGTGATGGCGAAGGTGGTAGGGATGAGAACGGCGCCCATAAGCATGTACCGCACAGTCACCCTGCTGGCCGCTGCCAAGAGTTTATTCTACAATAAATTAAAATAAAATAAAAATAAAAAGTGGAATAACCTTGGAGGTCAATCATCACCCTGAAAGTGGATAGTAGACGTCACATAGTATATGTGTACCAAATTTCAGGTCAATAGTTCAAACGGTTGGCGAACTACAGGTGATTTAAAATCCTGGGCAGACAAACGAACAGCCACGGTAGCATATTATATATAAAAATATTAAAACCTACAGTACAATTTTGTTTTTTCACAAATGCTGCATTCAGCTACGTTGCCTTTATGTTCAAACTTGTCTAGAGCATGGCAAAGGCAAGATGATAAAAGAAAAAGCACCACTCTTACAAGCCACAAAACTAGGCATCATGGAACTGAAATGCATCCCGGCAGACATTTTTTTAATTTTCATCAACATCTTGCAGATGGAATAGTCAAACATTCACATTGATTATTCACATGCTAATGTTATTACATTCAAAGCTGCAATTTGTGATAAGTACATAAGCACAGATGTTAAACACCTAAACGCAAGATTTCCTGTTAATCATTTCCTGCTTTTCATTTCTTCTCAATGCACAATGTCATGATTAGTGTTCATTAGTGAAAACCACTAAAGCATTTTTCACAGAAAATACGATGTGTTTGAAACTGACCTTGTTTGTTGAATATTTCCTTGGAAATTCTCCATGCGGCCAGCTTGGGCAAACGTTTCCACCAATAATACTTTGCAAGGCAAGCATGAGATTACAGAGCTGTTGCAGTTCCCCCCAGTCAATTGTATAATGCTGATCCTAGTAGTAAGTTAAAAATGAGAAGAAAACTCGTGAATACATTGAAACACAAAATGTGCACACAGAAGGAAACAGGAAATGTAGCGGTGCCTCACAGCTCAGGTCATATTTTTGGCCATAATATTTGGTCCAACATGGCAGATGTTTCTTGTTAGGGTCACTTAAAAGACCACTGCACTATTATAATTCACTCAAAACCAGTTTCTCCTTCTCTACCGACTTCAGTGCATTGTGTTGAGTTCAGTGAAGTTCCTGAACATTTCCGTGATTTTGCTGAACTCGAGGCAACATGAATTGACCATGGTTAACTCATCACTAGTCCTGATCAACGTGAGGCCACTGAGATTGTTTTTGATTATAATTCTGAGATTGTTTTTGATATAATTGCAGGCAATCCTGCAATTTTAAAGTATGACTTCACTAAACAAATATAGGCCAATGCATGAAGAATGATAAAGAGCAGCCATTTAAAAAATCTAAATCAAAAACAACACTAGGAAGACAGGAAACATCATTTGAAAGAGTCTTTTCTAAATGAACCAAAACCTGTGGTTGTTGGGCTTGTCATACTTGTGAGCACAGCTGAATGTGGAAAAGTTTTTCTGCCCTAAAAAGAACAAAAACTTAAATAATCTGAAGCTGATTCTTTGGATGGACCAGATATGTGTGGTTTTGATTACAAATATACTGTAGAAACCTGGGCTTGTAAGAGTAGAGAAGAATCCATCAAATTTAAAGTTTGGTAATCACTATGAATATTAGAAGGTAGGGGTGGGCGGTATGACCAAAATTCTATATCACAGTATTTTTCTAAATTATCCCATTTTCACGGTATTTGACGGTATTTTTTTCCCATGCATGAGCGGATGTTAACCACATTTTCCACTGCAATGACTGGCTAAGAATAACCTATTCCACTGTCAAGAGCATTGTACATTGTACAAAAAAACATTTTAATGTGTACACAAGAATTAATACAGGTTTGCATTGCCCCATAAAGTGATAGTTTTCAAGGTGGTGGCACTAATGAAGAGAAGGAATCACATTGCATGACAGATGCAGTCAAAATATAGAACCTTTTTATTGAACAAATTTTGCAAAAACTTAAACTATAATTTTGACAACATATTTTCAACCATCCAAAGAGGTATTTAGACTTAGTAAAATATCCAGAAGTGCTTGTCAAAAGTTGTATTGCACTGAACATGTCTTAGAAAAGGAATAAATAGTAAGTATTTTTTGTTAAACAACTACACTTTCTGTTAATGTTAACAATCTCTGTCCACTGACACGTTAAAGTGACTTTTTAAACAACTTTACCATCATTAAACTGCATAATATTTAAACTAATAAATAATAACAATAAAATAAATAATTGTATTTTTACTGATAGTTGCACTATTACTTCAAGGCTTCAAGCACAGGTGCATTACACAGTATTCACCAAATTAAAATAAAATAAAACAAGTGCAATCTTGGTGATGACATCTTTACCAACTGAACCATCATTTAGGCAAACTGCATTAATATGGACCTTGCTTCAAGCTAAGCTATATTCATAAATAATAAAACTGCAGCTTGCATTTATAATTGTATTTGTGGTATAGCCCTATGGAATCGTATTAGGGCTACAGTGAAGAAAAAAAAGTATACATCGAGAATAAAGTCAACATTTCCACTTTATTCTCATAGTTTATAATTAAAGTAGAATATCGTAAACTAAACTTCATCCTAAAATCATTGTTTAATTTACTAGATTTTCTCAAACGCCATCATAAGTTAATGTAGCACATTAAATGGTTTGTGTTAAGTGTTCCCCGACCCAGTTGTTAATCACTACGCTTCTTAAACTGACTTCCTCCGCACTAAGAGGAGACAGCGGTCACCATACAGAATCAATTCACTGTATGATATTCCTGCTCTCTGAAAATTTAGAATGCTAAGATAAATACTTGATATCATTTTCATGATGAAATGCATTAAAGCAGGTATTAAACATGCACGGTAGTGTGGTGGTAGTGCTGCTCCCTGGCAGTAAGGGGTCCCCAGGTGTATGTTCAGTGTAGAGAACTTTATGGCAGGTGTGACGAGGCTCCAAAAAACTGGATGTATGAATGGGTATCACACAGGTTTAACTTAAATATTGTGTAAATGTTGAGTTTGTGATCTGGTGGTCGGAGACACGAACACAGAGTTCAATGGATGTTCTTCTGAGCAGGCTTTCTTTATTGCACGCGTGCTGTCTCTATCTGACGTACCAAAACCCCAATTCCTATCCTTCCTTTTTCTTTCTCCACATAACCAATCACCACACGATAAATGTCTTTGTGAAATTAAAACTAGTTATAAACTTAGCCCACGGAGTGTTCAGAACTTTAAAAATATCTTCGTTATACAAGTTTAATTATGCCATCCATTCAGGGTTGTGCCCATCTCTGAACGAGTTGCCAGCACATCGCAGGATGAATACGAGCAAAACATACACTAGCAGGGTAAATATAGCATAACAAAACCCCACATCCTACATGACTTTGAAAGGAAACTGAAGCACGCCTAGTAAACCCACCAGAAAAATATGCAAATTCAAGGCAGGGTACACCCGAGACACCTTTGCTGCGATGCAGCAGTGCAACCTCCACGCCGCCGTGCCCCCACAATTAATACATGCTTTAATGCATTTCACCATGAAAATTATATCAAGTATTTATCTTGGCATTCTAAATGTTCAGAGAGCAGGAATATCATGAAGTGAATGTATTCTATGAGGCGATTGCTGCCGGTGCCTCCTCTTAGTGCAGAGGAAGTCAGTTTAAGAAGCTCAGGGAACACTTAACACAAAGCATTTAATGTGCTATATAACTTATGACGGGGTTTGAGAAAATCTAGTAAATTAAATATTCATTTTACGATGAAGTTTAGTTTACGATGTTCTACTTTAATGACAAAGTACGAGAATAAAGTCAACATGTCGATTATTCTCATCATAAGAGTCGAGGTTAAAGTGGAAATGTTGAGTATAAAGTCAACATGTCGTCACACTATTACACAGTACCCAGGTACATTACACTGTATTGAAAACAAATAAAACAAGTACAACTTGGCTTGCAGTATTATCCAGTAGTATAGAAACAGTATTTACACATTTGTCTTTTTAAAACCAAAGCATCTCCAGGAAACGGACATGACTCCTTTTTTTCGGCAAAAGTTCTTCTGTGTCATCATGTTCAACTTTATCGTCAGCTACAGCTTCAGTTTCGGAATGTTCTCTGTCCATTTTCACCACGCAATACCTACACTACCTCACCTATTAAGCGGTGTACCAGTGAAAAAGAGCCCCCGTGCAACACCTCTGTGTTTCACGGTGTAGCAGTGAAAAAGGTCCCCACTTGAACAGTTTCCCGCTGTGCCACGTTCTGAACGTCGTAAAATAAAAAACGGTTTTCGGTATGATCCAGTATACTGCCCAGCACTATTAGAAGGTTTCCATTACTTGATGACTACAAACACTGCTGAGTCTGTTCTGGTCTTTTGTAACCACCTGGCTACTCCTTCATCCCACCCAACTAAAAACATAATTCTGGACAGATCACTGACATTGGGATTAATAAAGTATCTATCTATCTATCTATCTATCTATCTATCTATCTATCTATCTATCTATCTATCTATCTATCTATCTATCTATCTATCTATCTATCTATCTATCTATCTATCTATCTATCTATAACGGTTAGGCCTTTCTCTTTGCAGTTGCATGCTGTTACTTCTAATGTATGCAATATAACAAATGAAATAATAAATTATTCCAAACCTTGTACAAATTATGTGAGAAGATGCTGTTTCTGCACATCTATACATATTAATAAAAGGCAAAGCCCTCACTGACTCACTGACTGACTGACTGACTGACTGACTCATCACTAATTCTCGAACTTCCCGTGTAGGTGGAAGGCTGAAATTTGGCAGGCTCATTCCTTACAGCTTACTTACAAAAGTTAGGCAGGTTTCATTTCGAAATTCTACACGTAATGGTCATAACTGGAACATATTTTTTGTCCATATACTCTAATGGAGGAGGCGGAGTCACGTATCGCGTCATCACGCCTCCTACGTAATCACGTGAACTAAAAACAAGGAAGAGATTTACAGCACGAGTCACACGCGGGAACGAAGGTAAATGACGTTAATTTTTGACTGTCTTTTAATACTGTGTAAGCATACATATTTACGCATGTGCAATTAAACGTGTGCATTTACGGGGTGATTTCTCAGGCTTAAAAGCTCACCTTTTATCAAACGCGGGAACAAAGGTAACTGACGTTGTTCACTGTCTTTTAATACTGTGTAACCATACATATTTACACATGTGCAATTAAACGTGTGCATTTACGGGGTGATTTCTCAGGCTTAAAAGCTTGCCTTTTACTAAAAAGGTAAATGCAAAACTATTTTCAATCATTCTATGATCTGCTTCTCACAACTGAAGGCACCGTGGCTGATGGTAAATGACGTTAATTTTTGACTGTCTTTTAATACTGTGTAAGCATACATATTAACACGTGCAATTAAACGTGTGCATTTACGGGGTGATTTCTCAGGCTTAAAAGCTCGCCTTTTACTAAAAAGGTAAATGCAAAACTATTTTCAATCACTCTATGATCTGCTTCTCACAACTGAAGGCACCGTGGCTGATGTTACGTCACTTGCTGTCCAACCATAAGCTTTACCTGGTAGGTAACCGGACACTCACTTCACTCCCTTACGGGAATCGAACCTCTGAGGTTTTCTTTTGTTCTTAATTAAAATTTAAAAGCAATACTTCACCGCTGCTAAGCCCCTCTAGCGCTGACGTCCGAGGATCGATTACCGTAAGCAAGTGCAGTGAGTGTGTAATTACATTCACGGCATTCGTAGTCTGATTCACAATCTGATTGTATGGGTGGTTACCTACAAGGTAACGCTTATACTTGGCCACCAAGTCAGGTCGAAGTGATCACTCGAGTAAAGGCAGCTTCACAAAAAAACAGATCCTTAACAAACTGTTATTAGTATATTTTCCCTCAATTTGAAAACGTTTTATTTTCTTCTTACTAAAAATTTAAAAGCGGTACTTCGCCGGTGCGAAGCGCGTGGATTTGACCAACTGACACATACAGACATATTCATGAGTGCAGGTACTTCGGAAAGAAAGCACCGTGTAAACATAAAGTTTAAATTAAGTTCATAGACCTACAAAAGGTTGCCATTCATTTGAGGCAAGATTGCTTTTCTTCTGTACAACTATACGTTGCATTCTCAAGAGTGTGCTTGCACGGCTTCAGATATATATGTATATATATATGTATGTCTATATATAAATATGTAAGCTTATAAGTACTGCCTTACTTCTCTTTAAGAAAGGAAGATGTAATGATACTTGATTTAAATGATTCCATGTCTTCCTGGGTTTGCGTAGCTTATTGTCAATATCTTTACACCTGTTTTTAACACTTATTTACTGAAACGGGCTTTCACGAAAAAAGTTAGGGCTTTGCTACAGGATACACCCTCCACAAGTTAAGCAAGTAAAAATAAAATATATATTTCTGTTTTATTTAAACCTTTTAAGTTCGTATGCATAGCCCCATTTGGCTGTTTAATTTTTTTTTTCTTTTTTCAGTAATATTTAATCTCCTTAAAGAAAAAGAACATATCCATTTTACTTTTTTTGTATCTCTTTAGTAATATTTTAGTGTAAAAGAATAACCAGTATTTAAACCTTTTATGTTACTTTATATATTTATTTTACACAATGTTGAAAAATTAATAAGAAAGCTACATATTTTGGCAGCTGCTGCTTTCATTTTCAATGAAATGAAAAAAGCTCTCCAAGAGAAAACGTCAATGAAGAAGAAACAGTTTGCACTATCTAAAAATGAGAAACCCTCATTTATAAAAGTTTGCTGCAGATGACTTAACTGAAAATAAATGAATAGTTCCTATGTGTATAATACATATTTATCTATTTTACTTATGCCTTTATTCCACCAACTTACAACATCTGAGGTACAATTTGTTACATTACTTTTGTTTTTTGCAGCACAGGCAGGTGAAGTGACTTCCTCAGGGTCACACAGTGGTGTCAGTACCAGGATTTGAACTGACAAGCTCCGGGTTTACTGAAATATTACTGAACAAAGAAAAAAAACGAAAACGGGCAAATAGGGCTATGCATACAGATGTCCATCCATCCATTATCCAACCTGCTATATCCTAAATACAGGAGCCAATAAGTACATATGTTTATATACAGTATATGTATATATATATATATATATATATATATATATATATATATATATATGTGAATGTATGTATGTATATATGTATGTCTATATATATGTAGATATGTAAATTTGTATATGTATATATATATATGTTTATGTGGATGTGTATATGTGTATATACGTATGTATATGTAGATATGTGTATATGTAGATATGTATATATATATGTTTATGTGTGTCTGTGTGTGTATATTATATATATAAAAGACAGCAACACTCATAACAATGACAACACATTGACAATCATGTTACGTTATTTTTAAAATGTTTCCTTTTTTTTTTTTCATAACCTCTTTAACCCACTACTTCTCCGCTGCGAAGCGCGGGTATTTTGCTAGTTTTCAATACAAGCTAAACTATTGCTGTAATAGTAAAAATAAATAAAGTGCACTTTAAAAAAAATAATTATGAAATTAAGGATATTGTGACAGAATCTTAATATACAATAAATACCATGCAGAATAATTGATATCTCCACGAGCATTACAAAATATGGACACTTTCAAACATTCAAAACGGAGTCTATTTAAATAGTCACAAACTTATTACAAAATATTACATTAAATAAAGTATGTTGGTGTAGAGCCAATCTTAGAAAGTTAATGTTAATGTTAAATCCACACAAATGTCTGCTTAATTTCAGTAGAGTATCGGTTTCTCATAAATACTCAGATTATGGTGTAGTCTTTTATCCACTGTAAGTTAACCTGAAATAGAACTTTCTTAGCTATTCCTGTAAAAACAAAGTGTTTATTAAGTTAGTTAAGTCTCACTGCTGGCGTGGACTGTTAGGTTAGTTTACAAATAGAGCAGTGGCATACAGTTTTCTGACTGTTCTACACGTAATATGACTGTATGACCAAACTTTGAGAGAAATGAAACAAGATAAGTAAGCCTTAAAGAGAACTTTTTTAAGCAAGAAATTTTCTATTCTTTTAACTTTTTTCTCTATTTTTGTGTGAACTCTTTCGCGTTGAATTTTACTAAATCTTTTTAAATCAAAGATGTTTGGATTGTGGAATTATTTGAACATGCACAACACTATTGCCTGAACTGTTCTATGAAGTAAACTAAAAGCTGCAGAACTTGGGTAATTGTGGACAAATGCAGCTACAATCAGCATAAAAGTCTTTGATTCTTTATGTCTTGGAAAGTAAACGAGACTATGACAAAAAAGTTTACATTTAAGATATAATTAGTAATAAGAAAATTTGCACTTTACACACCAGTGTTCTCAATGCGTTGAAAATAAATGGATTGATGAGGATCCAGGCTGGAATATTTTACAAGTTACAATTATTTTAAATGCTTTCCAGAACCAGGGGTAAAAAAAGCCATATATCATTGGGTTGAATGCAGAATTAAAGAGAGAAAGTTCATATATAAGGTTCCATGTTTCATTTGAAAAAACAAAAAAAATCAAAGACTGCAGAAATACATAAAGATATGAAGGCAAGCAGCATGATAAGAAAACACAAATGACGATGCTTATAGTTTTAGCAGCTTTATGTTGAGTTTTCTGGAATCCTTTCATTCTTGTCTGCTCACCAGATTCCCCTTGGGCTGCTGCACTCTGCACTGCCTTTGCATGTCTTCTTGCAACAAGGAAGATTTTAGCATAAATGCAAACTATGATTAAAAATGGCAGAAGAAATGTAATAAGTAAATCAAAGAATGATAAAACTGATACAATATTTTCTACATTTTTAGTGGTACTTGCTTTACAATATATAAAGGCAAGGATACAAGTTTGAACAAAAGTATAGAACACTGAGAAAGACCACACAATAGCCACTGATATCAAAATAACTTTAAACGTGACCTTTATGAAATAAAATAGAGGATAACAAACAGCATAATAACGGTCACCAGCAAGAAGTAACAGATGAAAAACAGAAATATTTGTTATAGAAGAGGTAGTAAAATTATAAGAAAAACACAACAAGCTGCTTTTATACCAGTACACTTCTGTTGTTTTAAGCAAGTGAACAGGCATGTTAAATGCTCCAATAATGAAATCAGCAAATGCCATGGAAAGAATAAGAATGTTCGATGGGGTGCGAAGCTGCTTAAAATGTGAAATGGAGATGATCAGAGCCAGGTTTCCACATACCGCAAGAATTATTCCTGTAATAAAGATGACATGCAGAGTCACATCAACAGTAAATGAACTGTAGACTTTGGTATAAGTTACATTTTCATACAATGGGCAAGTCAATTCTAAATACATTTTCAAATTTTTTGCTATTTCCATTTTGTAAAAGTACCATATACAGTAGTTGTTGACTCTGCTCTGAGTTTCCATGTAGTGTTTCATAGCATGTACTGTATTTATAAAGGTGATGGCTAAAAGAAATACTCTGAGGAATATATTCTGACATTGTGCAGCTGTTTCCTGAAGGACATGCTGCACGGAGCTTCGCATACTTAAAAGCTCAAAGGGCACGTATTGATTTTTTTTATCTATCTCTCTCTATCTCTCTCTATCTCTCTCTTCCTCTCTCTTCCTGCTCCTGACAGAGGGGGTGTGAGCTGCCGCCTTCAACAGCTTTGTACCGGCGGTGCTTCGCATACTTAAAAGCCAAAAAGCCGTATTGATTTTTTTTTTGACTGCTTGCTTTGCACTCCTTTGAAAAGGAAGATATGTTTGCATTCTTTTAATTGTGAGACAGAACTGTCAGATTTGTGCTATGACAATCTAATATATGCCTCTTGGAATAAAGTGAAAATTAGTTTGAGAATATTTACTATTAAGGTACCTGAACTAGCAATTATCAGGATACTCAGCCCTGTGCCCCCACCTCGTTGAACTGAACATTACAGTGTGTTATATCATCTACCCTCTCTACTGTTTCCTCTTGGCTGTCTGTATGTTTCCTTAGGTTGTCAGGATTGCCTAAGAAATTTTTTTTTTTTTGTTTTTTGTATGCCCTTGGAATTAGTGTCCTATAAAGTATATTATGAATCACAGTATATTTATACAGTATATACTCAACTTCCAAATGCTGCATTTCTAAATATTGTACAGGTCAGTCAGTCAGTCAGTCATTTTTCAACCCGCTATACCCTAACACAGGGTCACGGGGGTCTGCTGGAGCCAATCCCAGCCAGCACAGGGTGCAAGGCAGGAACAAATCCAGGACAGGGTACCAACCCACTGCAGGACACACACACACCACACACATACACCAAACACACACACTAGGGACAATTTAGGATCGCCAATGCACCTAACCTGCGTGTCTTTGGGCTGTGGGAGGAAACCGGAGCACTCGGAGGAAACTCACGCCGACACGGGGAGAACATGCAAACTCCACGCAGGGAGGACCCGGGAAACAAACCTGGGTATTGTACAGGTTCAAAACAAAACACAAAGTTACTCTTTCTAAAAATCAATGGTTAACACACAAATGCTATAAAATTGTTGTTTTTTCTTTGTCTTTGCTTTTATATATATATATATATAGAGAGAGAGAGAGAGAGAAAGAAAGAGAGAGAGAGAGGGAAAATCTATTTACTCTATTTAATTGAAACATTTATAGTTTTACATATACAGTAGAGTCTCGCTTATCCGACAAAAATGGGCCGGCAGAATGTCGGATAATGGGAGGTGTTAAGAAAAAGCCTATTAAACGTCAAACTATGTTAGAATTTTACACATTACGAGCCTAATACAGTGGAACCTCAGTTCACGAACAGCTCTGAACACGTACAAATTGGGTTATGACCAAAAAGTTCGGCAAACTTTTGCCTCTGTGCAAGACCACACACTCGGTATAGGAACAAGCCAGTTTCCCTTTGTGCGCGCCGATGATTTCCGCACGTGTTCAGTCTCTCCCTGTGCATTCCCTGTGCAGCGTTAGAGAGAGAGCGACACATGCACACACGCGAGAGAAAGAGAGACACACGCACACGCACGCACACACGCGCGCGAGAGAAAGAGAGACACATGCACGCACACAAACACGCGCGAGAGAAAGAGAGACACACGCACACACACACACACGCGACAGAGACGCACGCATGCACACACACACGCGTGAGAGAGAGACACACGCACGCACACACACGTGCGAGAGAGACGCACACACACGTGCGCGAGAGAGACGCACGTACACACACGAAAGCACGCACGCACACACACACACGCCAGAGAGGGCCAGCCACATAATCCACTGTAATCATGTTTTACAACAAAACAACAGAAAAATTTCACTCAAAAAATAAACTTAGCAACAAAAAATAGACTACGCTGATGCTCTTGTTGCCGATTGATGCGTTTTTTTTTTTTTGCGGTGGGACGTTGGATAATACAGAATGTTGGATAAGCGAAGGTTGGATAAGCGAGACTCTACTGTATATGTACAGCATATTGTATGTGTTTGTGTATCTGCATGAATAAATTCCTTACTTGGCCTGTGCCCTAGCTGCAAGTCAGGTCTAATATGGACCAAGCATACTGCTTACAGATCAAACAAAATTGGCTCAGACAGGCCAGTGAGACAAAAAAGTTTTGGTCAATAAACTATTTCACCATACATATGACTGAGACTACACATCTATTAGACTTACATTTTCTTGAGCCTTCTTAAATGTGGAATGCAATGTAAGCATAACAAGTCTTATCATGTATACCACAGCACAGTGAAATGACTTTTAGATCACTCCATCCAATCTGGGAGTTGAATTCTGTTGTTAGGCTCTGTATTTTTTATTCCTGCTTTCTTTTCTTCAAATTTTCTGTTTTTTTTCTGTTTGACTATAAAGTAATTTGTTATATAAGGTTACTTGATTGTATGCAATATTTTCTTCAATAGAAAAAAATAAAAAAAACAAAGATGTCTCCACCCAATCAACATCCATCCATCCAGCCATTTTCCAACCCGCGGAATCCGAACACAGGGTCACGGGGTCTGCTGGAGCCAATCCCAGCCAACACAGGGCACAAGGCAGGAACCAATCCCGGGCAGGGTGCCAACCCACCGCAGCCCAATCAACATGCGTTTGTTATTTTGACTTTGTATTTAAACTTACATAATTGGTGCTTATATTGCACTCAACACTTGCTTTTAAAAATGTGTCACTCCTTATATATTTATTGTGCCAACTTTGAATGTTGCCTTTGCCATTTTCGAATGATGCCTCCCCATTATATTTTAATAAGTGATACAATTCCACTTAGTGACTGACATAATACCATTTCATATTAACAGCAAATGCTTTACAAGTTTCTGTAATGACACACTAGATAACATAAAATTAAAGATTTAGCAGTCAGCCTACAAATCTAGTAGCAATGCATCATATTGTGCCTCCCCTATCTTTTAGCTTAGTCAATTAAAAACTGACGATAGAATGGCAGATCTTACCTCTGAAATTCAAAATCAAAAACTACCTGTTTGTTGAAAAACTCACTTGCAGTGGTTCCACTTCCCATAATGGACATAATTAATTAATCGTTATTAAGTGGCACTGCCCCTAATTCCTTCAAAACAGCCATCAGAATCAAATTCAAAGTCTAACTTACCTTGTCTTTCTAAAGTTTTAGGGAAGATTACAACCATACAAAGTAAATTATATACTTATAAATCCAGTGTTGATGAGGAATTTGTAATTGGGTTTTGGGTTCACAGTAAAGAAACTGCTTTATCTTGTGATAAATGAAACTGTAGTTAGCTCTGATACTGAAACGGCTTTAAATGTTATGCCTTTTGAACTTAAGTGCAGCTTTTTACACTGTTATTCACAGCACAAGGCACAAGCTTGAGAATTTAGGTGACCTATCAACTTATTTTAAAGTGTCTGAATCCATCCAGCATTTAGGTGTTATTTTTAACCATTCAATATTACATATCTGTCTAAAACATGATTTCTCTATCTCAGAAACATTGCAAAATGATGACATTTTATGCATGATCTCAAAAAGCTTTTCTTTCTCTAGAAGAACTAATAATACATAATAAATTTCTTTCATTATGTTTTTTTTGGGGATTGTGGGGGTAAAATGTGTTCATTATAAAACAAGGCAGCAGCCTGGCAGGGTCACAGATATCTCCAAAAAGAGCAGGAATACTCAGCGTCTGCTGGAGTTCAATTAAGAAAACAGCTAAATGTCCGTTGAATGCTGTTTGGGGTCTCTGATTGCTGTCCGTTTTGCATTAACGATAATGATTTAAGTTGCTGGAAGTGAAGTATCTGAATGCTTTGTTTGTCTTCCTACTGACTTGTTGGGTTCACATTCAGATCTTGTTTTATTCCTCACATATCTATATTGTAACAGAAAGAGAAGACAACGATAAAGAGTTGGGGTGCCAAGAGAGCAATCCTGTATATTTGGAGGTAGCAAAATTTAAAAAAACACACAAATATTATGGAGTCGTCTCTACAGACGTGAGTTCATGATAGAACTATCCTAAAATGGTGGAGCGTCTGGTTTGGGCCCTTCTAACAAGAAGAGGCGGGCCCAGATGGACAGTCACCGGAAGTGGCGTCAAAGGTGTCCTAGCCATCAATCAATTGGTCTGAAGGGAGGAAGAGTGAGAGACATTAGGACACAGCATCAACCGCTGAAGCAGCAGTAGAATTGCAGTCACTAGGGCCCTTCAGCCGTGGGACAATAAAAAAAAAATGTCTGTACGTACTCTATACAATCCTCCCCCCTTTGACCAATATGAACCAAATTTTACATAGTTGCTCTCCTGGACTATGCTAACTAGACTGACTCTTTTGGCACCCAAAATTCTGACCCTGTGTACTACAGTTTGAACACCAGTGCCATGTGCTGTCTCAGGCCTGGTATTACAATTCTACACCCTTTGACCGTTCTGGTCCAAATTTTGCATAACTGATTTCTAGGACCGTACACACAAGATAGACTACTTTGAAAACCAAAATATTGACCTGAGAGGGTCCCAGTTTATCATTACTTAACCTGTGCAGCACTGCATGCTATTTCCATCTACTCTAATATAAAATGGAGTATCATGCACATTTGTAGGGGAGTGTTGGGTGAGGCTTGATCGAGAGTGGAAGTGCAGCAAAACACAAAAGAGAACCAAACGGTTGTTGTGTAACGGTTTGTCTGCTTGTCTTCATAATGCAGGCACTTCAAACGAGTGCCACTTGAAGCCCATATGGAGCGCTAGGCAGAACGGAGGGGCACTCTCGGTATCCGGAATGGCAGTTACCAAAACAGCATCCCTCTGTCACCGTAGTGCGGGCAGAAGGGTAGGAATCCAGATTGTGTGCCCCTTAAGTTTAACTTTCATAAATGGCACTCGTCAGGTGATTTTTTTTACTATAGATGGATGCGCACTTGTATAAGATAAATGTAATTCAATAAGCCTTGTTTTAGGAAAGTTAGGATATTAACCAACATTATCTGCTCAGTCCAAGATCTTCAACCCATGATAACAGAAATCTACTACTTGTGCAACAGACAGGCAACATGCTAAAGGAGACTCCCAGTGGTGGTGCACGTCTCTAAATGTATCCCGCTAATAACTGGTCCCTCTCTCTCTGGAGTGACTGTAGGACCACACTACTTTTTAACCAGAGTCATCTCCCTGCTCCACAACCTGCTAGCTCCAGGATTGACAAACCAGAACATTATAAACCTCCTTGTTCTCTCTAATAAAACTACTTTTGAAGCATGTCATCCTTCTTAAGACACATGTTAGCAAATGCATGTATTGTGCTGCTTAAACCAGCAAAATTCCTTGGACAGAACAAACTTGTGTTCCTTTGGAATCTTGACAGTGCTTTTCAATGTGGTGCATGCAGCTTCACAAACTACGTCTTTAGAAAGAAAGAGATCCTGACATATAATAAAAAAACAACCAACATGTCAGTTTGAGGTCTTGGTGTTTGAGACTTGTGCATAATATAACTATTTATCTTTCAGTACAAGGACTGACAGATGGAAATTTCAAGTACAATCTAATTTAGAAATTTAGCTATTAAAAAATATGAATTTATCTTTATGCACCACAGACTAGCTATAGTCTACTCCTATTTGTCCTACATTGAAATCCAAATATCAGAGAGCCAGAATACACCAATGGCAATTTGTTTGGAGCTGATTTAGATTGTGTGTGGGGGAAAGTCATATTTTAAACTAAGAAATGAAACCAAATGTGATGTGTATAATATGACGCATAAAAAGTTGTATTATGCAAATGTTGCACTGACTGACAGCCCATTTACACTTTAGGGATGTAAATTTCTAGCATTTGTCTGGCATTTTTCATGCCTTTAACAGCAATTTTCAAGCATTTTTGAAACGTTTTTCAGGCTTTATTTGTTTTTGGCCATTTTCAGGTGTTTTTTAGGTATTTTCCACCATTATTCAAGAATTTTTCAAGTGTTTTCAAAGACACATTTGCATGGAAAATATGATTAACATTATTTCCTTTTACCATTTTGTGGATTCTGAGGTGAACTATTTTTATGAGGAGATTGCTATGACTCTAGAATGTCTTCTATAATGTTTAGTGCTTTTCATCCTGGTGATCACAGTACTGAAGAGAAGCTCTTGTCAGCATTGTGAGTACAGATATTGGGTTCACCTGGTTTTGCAGCAAAGGGAATCCAGAGGACAATTCTGAAGATTTAATGAAGAACTTGGACAGCACACTAAAAAATTCCAGGATTATACACAGGTTTTGATAAGTATGTAAGTACAATGACATGAGATAGCATCTTTATGATATTTAAAAAAGCTTATTTATACCACTTAAGAAAGACCCATATCTTGGTATTATTTCAGAAAAAATATTGCCTGTTGCTGTCAGTGCAACATTGTGCAAACATGTGCATAATATGTAATCAAGGGGAAAAAACTGAACAGGCATTATATTCATATATTATATATATATATATATATATATATATTTATATTAAAAATTGCCTGCTGTTATCGGTGTAGCATTGTGCAAGTGCGTGATCTGGACATCTAGTGACAGCTAGTGAGGAAGAGGTTAAACCTGTACATAAAATGTAACACAGTGAAAAAAATTCATCAGACATTATATTCATATACATCTAATCCTGCATGTGCTGAAGGGTACATTAATTCTCCCAGTTTTTACGGTCACAGGAAGCCAGTGATTATCCCAGCAGCACAGGGTGCAAACAGGGTATACGGTATGCCAGGACTTTGCAGGGTTCAATCAAACAGCCAATCACAAAAGAGTTTACTACATGTAATCCAGTAACAGAAACCTGTTAATAAAGTACTTGTTTAGTCTGAATATAGTAATTTTATATAGATATTTTGAATCAGTGTGATCTGATTAAGGATGGAAAAAAGGGATAGATATTGTTTACTTCCCAGCACATGAAGGAATAAATTGATTTTCTTAATTGAAAAGTATTACTGACACATTACTAGTATTTCATTTTAAAACAGGTAGTCATCCTCATCTCAGCACATGCACACGATAATACAGAAATGGGCAGAGCATGCAAACCTCATACAGTTGACACTGAAAGGCAGGAATGACAGCTGTGTACTACCACTCTGCCTATATGTTGAAATATCTGTACTAAAATGACTAAACTTCAGCTTGATTAAAACTAAAGGTAAACATAACCAAACAAACCAAATGATATGAAAAACTGATATTAAAAAAGTAACTAAATTCTACTCCCCTACAATCTTGCATGTCTTTCAACAGTACACAAATGATGATGCTTACAGTTTTATCAGCTGTATGCTGAGTTTTCTGTTATCCTTGCATTCTTGTCAGGTCTCTAGATGCTCCTTGCACCACTATGCTCTCCATTGCCTTTGCATCCCTTTTTGCAACAATACAAAAACCAAATATGATTAAAAACAGAAGGAAAAAATGTTACATAAATAAAATGTAAAAATTAAGAAAGCATTGACTTTATGCTTAGTGCTACTTGCTGAAGAAATCATACAGGTAATGAAAAGCATTAGAAAAATACAGAACATTGACCAAATCCACACATTAATCACCAAAATCAAAATGACTTTAAATGTCACTTTCACAGAGTAAAACAGAAGATAGCAAACAGCTTAGTAACGGTCACCAGCAAGAAGGACATTGTGTTAATATCTTTGGTTTATATTTTATTTTATTTTATTTTTTTGTCAATTTAATACATGCTTTTCCTGTTTTACAGTTGTTGTGGTTCTTTGACTTCCTATATGTTTTTCAAATCATAGATTATAATTGTAATAATTTTTTGCTAATCCTGTAAAAAAAACTTCATTATATCGCATTTTATTTTCTTTGTGTTATGTTAATTTTTTATACTTATTGTACTTTTTTTATTCGATTCTCTGCTTATTTACTTGTTTACATTTTATTCATCACTAGCAAAATACCCGCGCTTCGCAGCGGAGAAGTAGTGTGTTAAAGAGGTTATGTAAACATACATATACATATACATATATACACATATCTACATATACATATATATATATACACATATCAACATATATATATATATATATATATATATATACACATATCAACATATATATATATATACACATACATATACACATATACATAAACACACACATATACATCCATCCATCCATCCATCCTCTTCATATATACATATATACATACATACATACATAGTGCGTAATAACACGGGCTGTGATTGTTACATGGGAGGGAGACGACAAATCACAGCTTCCCGCTTTCTAATCGGGCCTGTGATTGGTGCTTTGACTGATGCCTAGATCCCACAGTATGTCCCCTTAGGAGAGGCGTTAGGCAAGTGTAGTTGAATAGCGGTGCTGCAAGTTTAGCTTTACACCTGTTTTTAAGGCTTATTGACTGAAAGGGGCTTTCATGAAAAAACTTAGGGCTTTGCTACAGGATACACCCTCCACAAGTTAAGGAAGTAAAAATAAAGGTATATATTTCTGTTTTATTTAAACCTTTTAAGTTTGTATGCAGGCGGCATGGTGGCGCAGTGAAAGGTGCCAGTTAGGAGACCCGGGTTCGCTTCCCTGCGTGGAGTTTGAATGTTCTCCCCATGTCTGTCTGGGTTTCCTCCCGGTACTCCGGTTTCCTCCCACAGTCCAAAGACATGCAGGTTAGGTGCATTGGCGATTCTAAATTGTCCTTGGTGTGTGGGTGTGTGCACCCTGCGGTTGGCTGGCACATTGCCCGGGGTTTGTTTCCTGCCTTGTACCCTGTGTTGGCAGGGATTGGCTCCTGTATTTAGAATATAGCGGGTTGGATAATGGATGGATGGACATATGTATGCATAGCTCTATTTGCCCGTTTTTGTTTTTTTTCTTTTTTCAGTAATATTTCAGCAAACCCGGAGCTTGTCAGTTCAAATCCTGGTACTGACACCACTGTGTGACCCTGAGGAAGTCACTTCACCTGCCTGTGCTGCAAAAAACAAAAGTAATGTAACAAATTGTACCTCAGATGTTGCAAGTTGCTGGAATAAAGGCATAAGTCAAATAGATAAATATGTATTATACACATAGGAACTATGAATTTATTTTCAGTTAAGTCATCTGTAGCAAACCTTTATAAATGAGGGCTTCTCCTTTTTAGATAGTGCAAACTGTTTCTTCTTCATTGACGTTTTCTCTTGGAGAGCTTTTTTCATTTCATTGAAAATTAAAGCAGCAGCTGCCAAAATATATAGCTTTCTTATTAATTTTTCAACATTGTGTAAAATAAATTTATAAAGTAACATAAAAGGTTTAAATACTGGTTATCCTTTTACACTAAAATATTACTAAAGAGATACAAAAAAAGTAAAATGCATATGTTCTTTTTCTTTAAGGAGATTAATATTACTGAAGAAAGAAAAAAAAAACTAAAACAGCCAAATGGGGCTATGCATATGAACTTAAAAGGTTTAAATAAAACAGAAATATATACTTTTATTTTTACTTCCTTAACTTGTGGAGGGTGTATCCTGTAGCAAAGCCCTGACTTTTTTCGTGAAAGCCCGTTTCAGTCAATAAGTCTTAAAAAAACGTGTAAAAATATTGACAATAAGCTACGCAAACACACCAAGACATGGAATCGTTTAAATCAAGTATCATTACATCTTCCTTTCTTAAAGAGAAGTAAGGCAGTACTTATAAGCTTACATATATATATATATATAGACATACATACATATATATATGTATATCTGTATCTATATATATCTATATCTCTATATGTATATCTATATATAGCAAAATACCCGCGCTTCGCAGCGGAGAAGTAGTGTGTTAAAGAGGTTATGAAAAAAAAAAAGAAACATTTTAAAAATAACGTAACATGATTGTCAATGTAATTGTGTTGTCATTGTTATGAGTGTTGCTGTCTTTTATATATATAATATACACACACATAAACATATATATACATATACATATATATACATATCTACATATACACATATCTACATATATATATACATATACACATCCACATATATATACATATATATATATATATATATATATATATATATATATATATATATATATATATACACATATCAACATATATATACACACATACATAAACACACACATATACATACACACACACACATATATATATATATATATACATCTATAATAATAAAAGGCAAAGCCCTCACTGACTGACTGACTCACTCACTCACTCACTCACTGACTGACTCATCACTAATTCTCGAACTTCCCGTGTAGGTGGAAGGCTGAAATTTGGCAGGCTCATTCCTTACAGCTTACTTACAAAACTTAGGCAGGTTTCATTTCGAAATTCAAAGCGTAATGGTCATAACTGGAACATATTTTTTGTCCATACACTGTAATGGAGGAGGCGGAGTCACGTATCGCGTCATCACGCCTCCTACGTAATCACGTGAACTAAAAACAAGGAAGACATTTACAGCACGAGTCACACGCGGGAACGAAGGTAAATGACGTTAATTTTTGACTGTCTTTTAATACTGTGTAAGCATACATATTAACACATGTGCAATCAAACGTGTGCATTTACGGGGTGATTTCTCAGGCTTAAAAGCTCACCTTTTATCAAACGCGGGAACAAAGGTAACTGACGTTGTTCACTGTCTTTTAATACTGTGTAACCATACATATTAACACATGTCCAATTAAACGTGTGCATTTACGGGGTGATTTCTCAGGCTTAAAAGCTCGCCTTTTACTAAAAAGGTAAATGCAAAACTATTTTCAATCAGTTTATTGAAACGCTCCCGTTAAGGATTGCAATAACATATTCGCGAGATAAAAGAACGAAGTAGGGGGAAATGGAGGAAGACCCGCAAACAGCGAAGAGCAAAAAATTAATTAAACAATTGAGAACGGAGCGAGTTAAGCATACAAGCATGTTCATAAGGGAAACAAAGCACAGTGTAAAACGTAAGTTTAAATTAAGTTTATAGAAACGCTCCCGCTGCGGATTGCAATTACATATTCGCGAGATAAAAGTTTAATGAGAAGACACGAGGTATAAACGAACCACACGCCGTGGCGCAACGTTAGGGGCAACAGTTTCAACCATTCTATGATCTGCTTCTCGCAACTGAAAGACGGCACATGGGCGGATGTTAGCCGACTTGCTGACCGCAACGTTAGGGGCT